>NW_027122243.1:0-226980 GCF_030686945.1 Centruroides vittatus | reverse complement strand
AGTAAGGTTGTGTCTGTGCAAACTCTAGTTTTAACCGTTAGTTTCGCCAGTTTATTTTGGATTACCACGGGCTTGTGGACTACCATCTCGTCCAGTACGTCAACCCGGTTCGTTCAATATACTTTTTGTCTCAATATCTTAATTTGGGGGAGTAGATTAATTTCTAAGTCCTTGGTTTTCGATCGTTTCTAAGTTGTGGGGAGGTTTTTTTTTGGGAGGTGGCACCGGGGGGTTTTTTTACGCTATGCTTCATTTAGTTGCCCCTAAGGTTGGGTTAGGATAGATTAATTATATATCGAGTTACGGCGAGTTTTAGATTTTATATAAGCTTTTATGGGAAATTTTCAAATGTAAAACGACCGTTAGAGCCGTTTAACGTTCTTTCTAACGGTCCGCTTTAAATCTTAACGATTTTCTAACGTTTTTATTCTCATTGCCGCATTTATCTTTCGTTCGATTTTTCTTTCTTTCTTTCTTTCTTATATATATAGTTAAGTTAAGCTAGTTTGCACTTAAGAGTACATTCTTGTAATTTATTAGTTAAGCTTTCATTTGTGTTGTCGTGTTTTCGTTGCAAGACTACAGTCTTGATCGGAATCAGGGTAGCTTGCGTTACTTAGTACTTTTGTGAGTGTTTGATGGCGACGGGCAACTCATCGAAATTTCTTGACGAGGCGCTCAAGCTCCTCGATGAGCTTAAGGGTTATCTTGCTAGAAATAGAAATAGGAAGTTGGGCTCAGGAGCCCATTCGCGGTTTATAACTGTTCAGTTCCAGCGGTTGATTGATCTAGCGAGTTCCACAGTGTCAACTTGTTCTGTTCTTGATTCCATTGACACTCGGTTGGACTCGCTTATCACCAAGGGTGATCTCGATGGCGCGTTTACTGCACATGCTGAGAGGACTGGGGCGGTTTTCTCTGAGGTCTTAGAGGCCGTTCGTGGATTGCAGCGGGTTGTTCCAGCGTCGGGGTCGGCGGTTGGTGATCTCACTGATGCATTTGCTGCACATGCAGAGAGAACGGACGCTGTTATCTCTGAGGTGTTGGAAACCGTTCGTGGAGTGCAGCAGGTTGTGCCGGCTTCAGGGCCGGTGGTATCCAGGGCACCCGGGCTTTATAGTGACGCTGTTAAGCTTCCTGCTCTACCCTTGGATTCAGTTTCGGTGCCTTCCAAATCTTGTCACACTGTACTGGTGTACAGTAACCCTGAGTCTAACGACTCTGAGCTTACCAGAAAGGTCCTAACTTCTGGAATCAATCCGCATAGCTTAAAAATAGGTGTTCAGAAAATACGCCGTATTCAAAAAGGCGGGATTGCTGTTGATTTGGGATGTAGAGCAGATGTGGGAATTTTATGTAATGCTGTTTCTGAGGTTTCCGGTTTACGTTCAGTTATTCCGAAAAAGAGACGCCCACTAATCAAGATTAGCTCGGTACCTAAATCTATTGAGAGGGACCAGCTCTTAGATGCCATTTATGAGCAGAACAGCCGGGTTGCCGTGTTATATTCCAGAGAAACATTTCTGGAGAAAATTAGAGTGCGTTTTCCAATTGGACAGCATAGTACCACTTTCGTTTCTTGGATTGCAGAGGTCTCACCGGACCTCAGGTGTTTCCTCCTAAAAGAGGAGAAGGTGAACTTGCAGTGGACTAGGTGTAGTGTTGTAGACTTTCTCCCATCGAATCAATGTTTCAAATGCCTTAAATTTGGGCATTTCGCCAAGAATTGCGATGCAGAAGATCGTACATGCAGTCAGTGTGGAGGCAATCACGCCTTCAAAGATTGCGATAAGAAAACAGAAACTCCAAAATGTATGAACTGCATTAGAGAGAATAATAAGAAAATAGATCATAATGCGCTCGATAAAGTCTGTCCTGCCTTTATTCGATCAAGAACACAGCTCCTTGCCAGAATAGACTATGGCATCTAACAGAAATACTGACACTTGCCGTAGCAACTCTCAACTACGCATTGTACAGATTAATCTGGAACGAGCGATCTCTGCCAGCTCTCAGCTCCGACAGGAGATTAACAACTATGATATCGCTTTAGTGCAGGAGCCCTATTGTCGCAAGAATAGGGTAGCTTGTTTTAGCAACAAAGACATTATCATTCAGAGCCAGGATGAACGACCGTGGGCCGCAGTCATTGTTACTAACCCTACCTTGGCCATTATCTCCCACCCAAAGTTTTGTTCATCTACCTGCATTTGTATCGAGGTCTGCCTTCCTGATTTACACATTATCATCTTCAACGTCTATTGCTCGAGTAAGTCAGATATCTATGAAACCATTCAGAACTTGGAGTCGGCTGTGACTTATTTCAGTAACCATAGATTTTTAATTTCGGGTGACTTTAATGCGCATTCGCCTACTTGGGGGGGCGAGTATAGAGACGGCAGGGGTGAGGCCATGGAGAACTTTATTGCTGCACATGGCCTTCTGGTTGTTAATGACCCAGACTCTCCACCAACCTTTTCGTCATCTAATGGTCATTCTTGGATTGACCTGACCATCTGTTCTAAAGGCCTCTGCTCTGTTATTCAGGATTGGCAGGTAGGCATTTTTGACTGCCTCTCTGACCACGAGTGTATAACCTATAATCTAGGCTGCAATAATTTGCAGGTTGCAGAAGCTTCGAACAATAAGAATGCTTTCAATACCAAGGCAGCTGATTGGTGCAAATTTCAGGACACTATTCAGCAAATCGGCAGACCTTCATCTAGGATTGTATCACATACTGAGGCCAAAGCCTATATTGAGTCAGCTATTATCCAAATCTCTTCTGCATGCGTGGAATCCATTCCTAGGAGGAAGAACAAAAAACGGATAACTCCATGGTGGAATTCGGATTTATCTCTTATGCGCCAGAACAACAACAGACTGCGCAGGGTATTTCAGAGATGTCATGATCAAAGGAGGGAGGAACTGCGAATGCAGTACCTCTCTTACCAGAGAGGGTATAAGGAGGCCATTAAGAAGGCAAAACTTGATTCTTGGAAGTCCTTCTGCGCAGGTGCAGGTAAAGACCCATGGGGGTTTATATATAAGCTATGTGTAAACAAACTCAAAACTCCTAGTTTTTTTAGTAGTAATATTGACAGCCCTGCCAGTCTTGAGACCACAGTTTCCGGCCTTTTCGATTATTTCTGTCCTTCTGACTCCCTCGTGGAGGACACTCCCGAGCACTCTGCAATTAGAAGATGCAGGAATGATGGTGAGCTCTCAGAGGATGACCCGCCTTTTACCTTTTCTGAGGTCAATGACTCTATAAACCGTCTCCCAAGGAACAAAGCCACGGGTCTAGATGGGATAAACAAAGACATTATTCTAACAATATGGAAAACCTGCCCAGATCTACTTCTCAGCATTCTCAACTTTTGCCTCAAGTTCGGTATCTTCCCTCAGCCATGGAAGAGGGCTCTTTTTGTTTTAATTCCGAAAAATCGGGGAAAACCTGTTGACATTCAAAACATGCGAAATATCTCCTTGTTGTCAATCTTGGGGAAGATCTTAGATAGGCTCCTTTTTAATCGCATTTATTGGTTTTGGGAATCCAGAGGACTGTTCCATGATTCCCAATATGGTTTCCGGTGCCAGCGTGGAGCTGTTGATGCATTGATGGACTTAGTTGGGCACATCAAACATTTGCTACGAAGCAACAAATTTGTCTTTGGCCTCAGCCTAGATCTGAAAAATGCATTCAATTCGGCCTGGTGGCCGCAAATTTTACGCAGATTGGGTGAGAGCAATTGTCCGGCTAACTTATTCCATCTTGCTGCTAATTATTTTAAGGATAGAGAAGCAATTATCTCTCTGGGGCATCTTCAATTTACACGTAAGCTACAACGTGGCTGTCCACAGGGGTCTGTTTGTGGGCCCCTGTTCTGGGATATTTTATTCGATAACTTCTTCCGTACTGATTTCGGCTACCAATGTCGTGTCTATGCATATGCAGACGATGCCTTCTTGGTTTTTCCTGCTCCATCAAGAAACTACATAGAAAGGGCAGCTACTGACATTCTTAAGAAAGTGTACAACTGGGGTATGAGTAATAAACTCAGTTTTAACATGGCAAAAACTAAGGGAATCGTTTTCTCCTCTCCGGGTGCCTCCGATCTTTACAGACGTGTACCTTGTATCAGGTTTCGTAATGAATCGATAAAGGTTGTAAGTCATCTCACTTTCCTTGGGGTTGTGATTGATCATAAACTCTCTTGGAAACAGCATATAAAACACATTACTAGTCGAAGTAACTTGACCTTTAATGGTCTTTTAAGGGTCGCTAGATGTAATTGGGGCCTCGGTCTTGAGGCAACTAATGCCATATATGATTGCCTGTTTTTACCAACCATTTCATATGCATCTGCTGTTTGGAGCGCTGCTGCCTCTCAATCTCATAACCATCGGCTTCTGAGGTCTGCACAACGGATTGCCTTATTACGACTTACCAGGTGCTATTCCACTGTTTCAAATGCAGCCCTCCCTGTTGTGGCTGGGAAGCTCCCCATCCTACAGTTTCTCCAATTTAATAGCAAACGTTTCTGTATCTCTAGGGGCAGGGATGTTGATATTAATGGAACCATCTTTAATGCCACCATGTTTGAATTAGACAGGCCTGTATCTACACTCCCACATCCTGCTTTAAGGAAGGGACTCTCTCCTCGCGTTACCTCTACAGAGATTGAAGCTTTTACAGATGGATCCAAATCGACGGATGGCACGGCAAGTGCCTTTGTGATCTTTCAGGCCGGTGAAGAGGTCTACAATAATTCCTTTGCTCTACACCCAGAATGCTCTGTCTTCCAAGCTGAGATCTTTGCTGTGCTGATGGCAATCAACTGGTGCAACACTAACTTTGTGAACAAACTGATAAACATCTTCACAGACAGTGCTGCGACTGTTGCTGTTTTGGGGAATAAAGATAACACTCACCCTGTTGCGAACGACATCTTCGCTGCAGCTTCTACGTCTTTTAACAAATATGCCATCAATTGGATCAAAGGACACAGCGGCATTCCGGGTAATGAACGGGCTGACTTTCTGGCACGAAACGTAACGCCTAATCCTGATACCCCTCCTGCCTACAATCTCATTCCTAAGTCAAGACTTAAATACCTTATCTGGGACAATGCCTTGGAGACCTGGCAACTGGATTGGGACAAGATCCCAGAACAACACATAACAAGACGTTTTATCCCAAAGGTCAAGGAACGTATTCAAAGCAAATGGATTCAACCCACACATGATTTAGTCCAATTTTTGACTGAACACGGGCGCTTTCGTGCTTACCTGAAAAGGTTTCACCATTCTAATTCTGACTGCTGTCAGCTCTGTGGGGTGCGGGACGGTGTCATGCACTATTTATACAACTGTCCTATGCTGGATGACATTAGGCATCAGTGCATGCAGCATGCCAATATAAGCAATCTAGACTGGCCAGTAAAGCCTGATTTTTTTCTACAAAACAACAGCAACTTTAACTTGTTAAAGAAATTTGTTGCACTCTACTCCATTAGATGTGGGATCCGTTGACCTGCTCTCTTGTGATCCGATTCACTCTAGCCTTGATGCCAATGTTTTTACATGCCTTGCTCTGCTATTACAGCATTTAGACTTTGATGTACAGTAATTTTATTTTAGTTATAGTGCACTTTTATTTTTTTTAATCATTTATTTAATTTTTATTCTTTTTTATTTTAATTCATTTATGTTATTTATTTTATTTTATTTTATTTCCCTTTTCTCTGCCATTTTATTGTATCCCTTGTATGACTAACGGCATGTATCTACTATGTACTTTTTGTATTTCTGCCTGGCTGTGCTCAGCGGTGCCAGAGAATAAAGATTATTTGACTGACTGACTGAGTAAACCCGGCGCGCAATAAAAACGTTGTTTATTGCATTTTTCGCAGTTCGAAAAAATTGATAAAATTACATTTTTTGAAATTTTTAAACAAATTTCAGAAATAATGCCATCAAAAAACTACGAGAGGGCTTCTCACAGAAGTCATGCGATCATAGAAAAACATTAACTCAGCAAATAACAACACAACCAATGCCTGCTTTTGCTGAAAAACATTTTCTTAGGGGTCGTGGGCAGCACCTCTCTCAGCAGCAGAAAACTATTGTTAATCACGTTTGAGGTAACTCATCTTTTGCAGTATACCAAACATTTTACTGGCCTGACATAATTTTATTTTGCCAAATTGTAATAAACATTCAAATTCAGGACATTTCATTGTAAATATCGTGTGTTTTTATTCGTTTTAATAAATTAATACCATTTTGTTTCAATTACCAACACCACATTAATTAATGGATATATCAGATCAAATCAATTCACAATGTGGGTTTAACATTATAAAAGAATCAAAGCATGTTAATACCGTTTGACAACAAATTTTATTCTTTCTGTCGCCTAAAAATTCTTATGAATTCTAATCATTTGTCATTTCTTAATTTCGTACCCTGTGAAAAAACATATATTTTTATCATACGATATCTCTTACTAATTTCAAATACTATCGTTATAGAACTTACTTGAATGTGATCCGGACAAAATAAAAACTATTTGTTTTTATTTTGACAGATTATATTTGACGAATACAAAGTTAAAAGGAAAATACCATATATTGTACGCGTAATTCAACATTTCCATAAATGCGACTGATAAATACGGCAACAAGGGAAATTTAATTATATACACTACATATCGCTTTAAAATGTAAAATGAAAACATATTTATTCATTCAAACATGTAGGAAAAAAATTTGAATCATTTGCATATTTTAGAACTTAGGACATTACAAAGAGTCCTGAGTTCAAAAGTGTAAAAATTTGAAAAAAGTCGTTTTTTGACCGATCGCTACGCTTTCCCTCTGTTATGTATAACAGCCAGAAAAGTAAATAATATCGAAAACATATTTATACACAGGGAGTGCAAAAGTACGTATACAGTTTAGAATATGAGAAATACAAAGGTTCGGTGTTAATTGTTATTATTTTATTAACTTTTATTAGATCGTACTTCTCTTTGTGATTTAATTTGTACATAAAAATAAATATTTTGTTTTCTATTTTTTCCATAATAACAACTGTATAACCTTTGCAGCATCCTATATTGACAATTTCATTACTTAGTAGAGTATTTTTCTTTATAATAGAAACGTTTTTCCGTTCTATCATTATTAGAGCTGTATTTATTAAATATTTTATTCTGTAGTTATGTGATAACAACAGAATTCTCGGGCCCATTTTGGTAGCAAGTTTGCCCCCGATATGAGTCTGATGGTTAAGCGAAATTAAAATCGATAGAGTTTTACCTGACTCCATAGCCGTAGAAATAACAAATATGAATAATAAAATGATTAACAGGAGGTGAAAATGATAAAAAAAATACGTGTGATATAATAAAATTTCTTCAATACTAGCTAGCATATAGCAAGGAAAAAAAATAAAAATAAAAATACATATTTAATTAGCTTCTAGAGATGATTTGAAACTTAAGAAAAGTAGAGGAACTAGCTAATACTTCGATAGACAAAGATAAAATATCAATTAATCAGGGCTGATAACGGAGACAATCGAAGTATCATGTATTATTTGGTATAAAAAAGTTGATAAAATATGAATTCGTAAACTTTTGTATACAAAAGTACTGTACTTAATATTTGTTAATTTATGATGTTTACTTAACGTAGTAGAGTTTGTGCATCAATTATTAATTATTTGTGTGCATTACATGTTTTCTCGTTGATTATTTTTCTAGGTGAAGCAGGTACGACTTTGAGTTTAGTAAAGAACGAGAAGTGCATGCAAATTATCATAGAAATGACATAAACGTACGCAAATCAATAACAGTCATTTGGTAATCAAGACGTATAGGAATAGCAGAACCTTTTACAAATAGTTTGTTTTAAAGAATTGTTTATTAATGTAATTTTATAGCAAAATTCTACGTGTTTGTTAAACAAATGAATGTTGTTTTAATAAAGCTAATCTTCAGTTCACATAACAAATAAATTATTTATTATAAGATAAATTTTTCTTCCAAGTTAATTGTAAATAAAATTTATTATTCATAACATGTTGTAAACATCGAAATTAAATTCTGTCTGTTAAATAAATAAATATTTTTATTCGTTGTATGAGAGATATTATTTTACTCTCCTGAGAAATTTTCATTCGAATTGATAAATCCAAATGAAAATTACATTCTGTTACCGTATCAATCAATTCAATATTTTCTTAATATCCTTTATCTGTTTGATCTTCGATAATTTTATAAAAAATATAAGAAATCAGAAATAAATCTAATTACTTTAAATAAACATATTATGTTTCTTCGGTTAAAGCAGTAAATCTAAATGTAGTACTTCTAAGCTCTTGAATACTATAGAAGAATAGAGAGGAAAACTCGAAGTTAAAGAGAGATAGAAATGTTGGAAGAGAAGGGGAACAGAAGATTTTTTCGTCCAAAAAATATCTATTTATAAAATGTTTAAACTTACAATGAAAGGAACAGTAGTTTGAATTATTTGGGGAACACTGGGTTAAAGTAAAGCTATACTTTTGTAGACATTGCGGAATTGGATCATTTCGGTTATATTGATGAGGTTTCAGTGGCGGTTCGAGAAGACTTTAGAAGAAAATGAACTGGAAGTATTCAAGTGAGGCATTTCTTCGGTATAAAAAGTTTATTAAGAATTAGTGGTAGGGGGCTATATATTATTAAATGTAGATAGTGTAAATTATGTAATTTTTCGTAAATTTTGTCCTAAAATATTTTGTAAATATTGTTAGTTGACTGATAATTTAAGTAATAAAACATCCGGACGAAAATTATAGCGGTTCCCATAAAAGAAGAACAAAAACATCAAGAGATAACTGTTACTAAGCTGAATGCAGAATACTTCCCATTGTCTTTATTTCTCAGCTAAAGTAACAGTTGGAAATGGACAGGCAGAAAGTACGATATGGATTACTTTCCAAGTGCTTATTCTCTCCATCTATCCTTTTGCCTGTATATACGAAACTATATTATATAAATCGCGCAGATGTTTTTCACTGCTTATTTCGTGCTTTCTATTAAAAATACAATTAAACGCAACATAAGATGATTAGAATGCGTTCTAGAAAACAATCCAACAAAAATTTAAGTAGTGAGACATTCTTTGAGTTAGCTGGAAGCCAACGTGGTTAGTATCACAGTCGACAATCGGAAAGCATGGAATTATAAACCTAGGAGTTTTGCGAGTGGTGTATCCTGAATACGTTGGGCTTAGTCATTTTCTTCATGCATTCAATTCCTAATGAACCCGCTTTGATGCTCGAAGAATATTTCATTAATGCACTTCTCGTATTCATGTAGAAAATAGCTTGAAATAGAAAAACTCAATAGTAAAATTCTATTATGCAATTAAAGTATTTTTATGTTTTAATTATTTCTTTCATCTAGCATTGTTCTGTTAATAACAGAATAAGTATATATAATAGCATGCATTTGAATAATTGTTGTATTAGTTAAATCTGGTGTTCAGACGTCTGAAGTGATTTAGAAAATAGATATTTAACAAGAACGACTTCTCCTCGAAAAGATTTCAAAGTACACAACAACGCTTTACGGTATTCAATTTCGTGAAATTTTTGCAGGGTCATCAGAAATATCAAATATTTAATTTTTGCAGAAAGGAATGAAATTTAACATTAATTGCAGCATTTCATGTATTAGCTAAATTCATTAAATTACTTAATTCGGTATAAAATACAATTTAACATTTGAAAACTTGCATTGGTTTCTAAGATGTATTTTGATAATTTTGTTAGAAAAGTTTTGTTAATTGTCATGATTTTCAAGTAAATATTTTGAAATTATTAATGTGAATATCATGTAGGTGCATGTTACATATCACGCGAAATAAGATATTATCAATTTTAATAATAATATAGGATATATGCAAACATTGGTTGTTTAGAAGGAACATAACCAATAATAATGAATCAAGGGAAGAGCAAGTGAGGTGTCTAAATATATTTATTCTGTAGTCGTCTCGAATGGGTCTTACCAGTCATACGTCAACAAATTATAGTCATTTACTTTTTTCTGCTGACTTTGAAGATCATTACTGAATCTACTAGTTCCTAATAATTTTCACAGGTGAGTACTGCTTTTATCTTTTTGTATGTCGTTTTATGTGTTAAGAGATTACGTTTTCAAATCATTTGTACTAAAATCCCCTTTTATTATTATACTTGTGACAGGGTTATGCACTAAAACTTTGTAATAAATATACAATATAATGTAAAAGTTTTATTCTTAGTGTTCGATATTTTCAAATTTTTGTTTTCCAAATACCAGTAATATGCCATTCATATTAGTTGTATATACATGTAAGACTCTAAATTAAATTTTTGACTCGACATTTCACTTGCAGTAACGAATATATATGCAATTAAAGAAGATTATCCTCAGATTCATATTTATACTCTGTTGGTTAGGAAATATTTTTATGTGTTTTGTATAACTTGAATAAGTAACTATAAGTTATTGCACTTACATGCATTTTTATATGATTTATATCAATCAACAAACACTTTATTTGTTATTTTTAAAATAATATTTATTTCAATTGATGAAGAATAATTTACTAAAAATATTGAAAATATTAAACTCAATTATATTTTTTAAACAGCTCTTCTGAAATTTATATCGATAAACATGCCATAACAATCAGTTACTTATTTTTAAATTAACATATATAATAAGCAATAATTGTGAAGGTATAGCATATAGTGCTCTTATCTTTATCGTAACATTCACATATTAAACAATAATCTAAATCAATTTCACAAGAACAATTCAAAATAAATCTATAAATATCTTTTTTGCTGCTGCAATTCAACTTTATTTAGGAAACGTTTTCGACCTAGTTTAATAGGCCATCCTCACGTTGCAGATTGGATTGGAACATATTTTACTGTGAAATATTGTTTCAAAATGAAATACAATAAATAAATAAAAACTTTTAAATATTTGAATATAAAGCAAAAATAGGTGAAAGTTTATGTAAAAATAAATAACTCGAAAATATACAAAAAATACATATTTGAAATTAGACAATTTTGATCTTCTAAGAAACTTATTTTGTACAATGCATTTCCATGCCGTTGTTATGCTGCCGTAAACTTTTGCGTTAATGCACTTATCTTTCAACATGCTTATGTATATTTTAATTTTTTCAGCGTTCTGTGACAATGCAGGGATGTATACTTAATTATGTTTGCGTCAAATTTCTTGAGGTGACAGCAATGTATTCCTTGACTGCTTATTTTTATATGGCACACTATTCACAACTTCCATTTCTTCTGTTTGTAATCTATTCTTATCGTTTTCTAAAACACGATACATGGTGGTAATTTATAATCATAATAGACTGTTCTATTTGTTCAATTCTGTTTAGCGCCTTTATTCTGTCTGTTATACTTCCGCAATATAAAACGCTCTTCTGATTACGACCCGAAATGCCGCTAGCTTGAATTGATAGGGATCATTTGAATTGCAAAGGATGAACAGTGGGCTGTGTGATGGCTTGATGTGTACACTTTTGTGTATCCTTCTGTTTTTAAATTCTATATTTATATTCAAAAAATGCAGGTGTAGTAAGCTTATTTGTTTTATTTTCAATTTCAGCCGATCTTTGTTATTGTTTACCTTATGAATAAACTCGGTTATTGTTTTGCTGATTTTCCTAATTAGGCATACATTATTTACATATTTTTTAAAATATATAATATTCTCTTACAAGCAACTCATAAGTCTTTTTTCCAGTTTTCGAAACACTAATTCAAATAAAATTTCTGATATGTGTCTCTTAATGGGTCTTCTCTCTTTTTTCTTATATATTTGTTTATTAAATCTAAAAAATGATTCGTAGCATACCAATCTTGCTAAGTCCGTCATGTCGTCGGTCATAGTTTTAAAAACATAAATTCCATTAACGCTGTAAAACATGATTCTACCTTGAAAGGTACAAGTTCTCTTAGTCAATTAATATCCTTATTTCTTCATCAATGATTATAAGATCTTTCATCACTTTTGTTGGGTCCTGTGCAATTAATATACTGTTTTCAAAATTGGTGATAATGTATTTCGCTTTTTAATAATATTTAATGGCCCTATACACTTGCTGGTGTTTACATACAAAGAAAGAATTATCAAAACATAAATTATCTGTTGTTCACGTTTCAGTTAATTACAATACAGTTAGGTTCTGCAAATTTAAATAATTGTACAATAAAATATTTTATAGGAAACTAAAATATTCTCTAATTTTACAATTTTCTCCGTTTTGAAAAGAAATCATTGTCTACAGATCAGTGTAGACACTGATTTCTTTTCAATCAAGATTCCAAAATTTATGTAATTTATCACGTCGAAAATATTTTTTATAAATTTTTTTCAAAAGTAAAATCAAGTTTACTCATGAAAGTCGATACTTAAGAAGAATAATATAAACAAACACACAGCACACATTTATAATAAATATGTACATACATTTTTGTTGATTGAATCGTTTATATGTTGACATCAAGTAGAACTTTTTTTTATATTCCTGGTAGATTCGGCCCACAATAAGGTTGGTACAGTTAAATATAAAGTTGTCGACATATCTAAAACGAATCTCCAGGGTTCGTATCGGATTCTTAGATTCTTATATGGAAATTCAAATTTTTTCTAAAAAACCAAACTGATTATCAATAATGCTAATTATAGAAAAGAGTTAAACACTAATTATATAAAATAATACGGATATTACATTCTACTTGTGTGTAAATTGATTTCTAGGATAGAAGATACCGGGGCTAGTTGCCACCGTTTTTAGTCATTTCTAGTTTTAGAGTTTATAATATCAATTTATTTAGGTTCAAGTGAAATTGTATACACTTACATATCTTTTGATTTGGTTTATAATAAATATATGAACATTCAATAAATTTTTGTTATAATTATTAATTATTTTAGAAACTGTCTTACCCTGTGACAACATACCTCTATACGGGGTATGTTGTCACAGAGTAAGGGATACAGGGTATATATACTCTAAGTTCTCACATTTCATGAGTTTATTTTGCTTATGTTAAATTACGCGTAATATGACATTTACTCGTGCCAATTCTATTAAAAAAATATATTACTAATTTACTATTATTTATTCTGCGAAAGACAAGTAACTGGGATCTTTACATATTGTCTTCAGAGTCATAGTTGTGACAAACATAATATAGATTTACACCTGTACATAGCTCGTGAGATCAAACTCTCACCATAAAGAAAACAGAGTCATTTCTTTTTCTTCTGTTGAGTCAGTCTTAGTGACAGGTTGCCCCGTTCGATGTGTGACAACTTGCCCCAAATGAACTTCCTTAACAAACCGGTTCATAGTTTTTAATTTTAAAATATAAAATTCGATTGCTCATAACGCACGTATACATTAAAGAAAATTTTTATAACTCGATGCCCTTATGCAGAATGTTAGTGTTTTTGCAATATTATACTTAATATTTAAAATAATAATTTATAATAGTTATATATATAAACAGACATAACTACTATATAAAAGTTAATCAGTAGATTATAGTTAACTCGAATCGAGCTTTAGGTAAGAATCATGATTTTGTGCAATGGTTTGTCGCTGATCAATAATAAACTATTTATCAGATATTTCAGTTGATCTTATTAAATAAAATTGTTGTATCAATCTCAATGTTTCGGTGTTGTCTACAACTAAAAAATGCATCATCGAACAGATAAAAAAGGTACCGAGAAATGCGTTTTCGAATGGTTGGTTCATTCACTTTAAAATGAATTTTTTATAAAAGAATTTCTTTAATTGTCATATTTCTCTCTTGTGATTTGTCCGTTTTTTAAAATATTTTAACACAAATAGGAACAATTGAACGAACTTTATATGTATAAAAATATTCTGCATTAGATACAATTGTATATCAAATCGGATTTTTTAACCACTTTATCAAAAGAATATTTATTTGTTACATAGTTCTTTCGAAATCCTCCACCAATCAAATGAAACTAAAAAAATTGTTCGAAACTAACAAGGTTTGAATGGAATTTATATATGTGACAACAATGTTAGGCCCTTTCTGATGTTATGTTACATGCGACGACGTCATGACGTTTACGTTTTTATGGTCCATACTTTCCGTGCTTTATATACAGATTTTGATAAATTTATTTGATAGAATAACGTTATTTATTATTTATAAATTAATGTTCTGGAGCGTTTTCGAAAATGCTTTACCAAATCCCATTCTAACGAAACATTTCCAAAAATTCGAGTTAGCTTTTTTGAACTTGTTTTTGTATCTTCATGCTCGGTGGTCAGAAAAAATAATCGCTTTGAGTTATTCTACTTTAGAATTAAACAGTTTCTACGTTGTATACATGTAAAGCAGTGTACATAGATTACACACAGTATTCTACTGTTGATACATGTAAAACCTTATATAAAGGTTCGTTAATTCGGCACCCGATAAGTTGATTTTATGTGATATCTATTTCATATATCTTATAGTTATTTCCAATTAAACTTAACAGCTAAGTCTTGCAGTGTATCATTTTAAAACTCAATGCAGAATATACAGCTGTCTTTACAGGTAGTATATGTAGAAAATGCTTTAATTATTCAGACTGTATATCAATTATCAAATTTTGGAGACATACAAAAACGTGCAGTAATCTGGCACCACTGAAGTTCTGAAGATTAGTTTGGAAGTTTTCTTTCAGAGAGCATTCTGTGTGGAATGGCTTGTCGATTAGTTGTTACACACGTGAAGAAAACATTTTTAACCGAACTCCGCCAATCTATTGGTTTCTTGTAACACGTGAGAAACTAGTTATTAGGTCACAAATATGGAGACTAACGAACTTCTACTGTAGATAATACTTATACACAATTTAGTATACATATTTATAAATTTTTTGTACTGTATTTATTCAATTGTATGAACATTTTTGTAAATTATTTTTTCGTCATCCTGTAAAATGGCATAATGAAAATAGTGTAATGTATTATTATTTGCTTTATATTTTAGAAAAATGATATGATTGTTTATGATTTTGATTTATTTTGATACAGATGAAATGGTACTTCAATTGGAACTTCGTTTCGTACTAATTACGTATTGTTATTGTGATTTGATATTTTATGAATATTGTGAAAAACTTCGTGATAGTAAGTAATTTTCTATATTGTTTTTTACTATACAGAAATATGCTTTTCTGTTGACAATGATAATTTAAGAAAAGTAAAGCTGACTTTATGTTTGAATATTAGTAATGTGTCTTTATCGTTTAAATTAGAAGTTATTTATAAGTTTTCAATATGTAATATTATTTCATGGATTCGAACGAGTTGAAAAATTTGGAGAAAACTTTCGGATGATCTGCCGAATATGTCGGGACCAGTCCCTCACTACTTGGCTTAGCCGAGGATTGGTGCCAACAGAGCAAAAAAAATTTTTTAAACATATTGATATAAATAACTCTTTTTACACAAAATAGACTACATTGTTTTATAGATAAGGCTTGAAACAATGTGGAAGTACTACACAATATGCCAGTTACAGAAATTGTAAGCAAAATATTTTTTTAAAAAATCGAGTTTTAGCACAACTTTTTTGACATATTTCTTTCCCGATATATCCGTAATTTTTATATTTATAATTTAATCGGATATCATGGGTCTTCACAATGAGTGCAATAAAAATCTTAATAGGAAAATTATTTCACTTAATGAACAATGCAATAATTACAGTATTATTTACAGTAGTAATTACAGTAATTATTTTGAAAATTAAAATGTGTTTCCCAATTGATGTGTGTAAAATATTTCAGAACAACCGATAGAACTGGGAAATAATAATTAATTTTCTTTTCATATTTTTAGTTATTAGTCCTCATTTTCTAGCTTTTCATTTACTTTGTTTACAGAAAACTTGCGTCATATCAGCCACTATTAAATTTTCATTTTGACACATGTTGAGATTAGAATTTTCTACTATCAAAATTATTATTTTACATGATAAAGATAAAATTTTCCATTATATCTGCAAAAAGTTCACCAAATCCAGTAATATCGGCAGCAACAATTGTGCAAAATGTTGTATGTAGATAGTTTAGTTTTTATGTTAATTTCAATTTTCTTTCATTTTTTGAGTATCTTATGTAAACGGCGTTATCCATGTTTATAAAAAAAACATTTAGAACATATGATAATCATAATTTTACATAATACCGTTTAAAAAATATAAAGTCTTTAAATGTTACAATTTAAGTTTAATCGCAAAGACAGAAGTCAATTTGTACTAGTTTAAAACAGTGTTGTTCTACACTTTTGTTTTGTATGCAAGATATAGAGCAGTTAAATGGAAACTAGGCAGCCTTTCATCCGTTTATTTGTTCTTTCCTTGACTTTAAATAGTCATCCGAACAGATCAAACGATAAAAGGATGCCTAGTGTTTGTTTAACAGCCCTGTATCGTGCTTACCAAAAAAAATAATAATAATTAATATATAAAAGTAGTAGTGGTTTGTAAAGTTTTATTCATAAAATTAATTTTCTAATTACAAATTTGAATTAAATTGATTTTATTATAACAATAAGGCAAAGTTTCTATATTAATTATTAAATATTTAAATATTTGAAAAAATTAAATCATGACAATTGTATGAAATAATATAACACCAAAACAAAATTATTTTTGTATTTTTAAAATTTTATTTAAGCTTTTCCAGTTTTTTCATCTACTTTATCTAAAACTCAACACATTTCTGCAAGTAAGTGGAGTAATAAATTTCGGTGATTGTTGACAACATATTCCTGGTCTATTTTCTGTTATTTTAAAATGTAACACGAAAAAAGTTGATTTTGGAAGTTGTCGATAAATAGCTGGTTAAGTATTTGGTAACGAGAAACATAATTTTAGTTTAGATAATCTTTAAATACGCGTACAGACATAGTTTTAATCGCTGGTATTTTAAAATTTTTATATATCAAATGTATGGATGTTTTGCGTAATAAAATTATCTGAATTTGTAATTTGGCGACTTTATTCCAATCAAGATATTGTGAAAAGTTAGAGAAGAATGACTCGTCTAACACCTGATGCTCACAAGTTAAATCCCATTTTACCTATTTAATATGTATTTTGATAACTGAAGTAGCGAATATATAGTTTTTCCATAGGATTTTTCAATTTAACTTATCAGCAAATTCAGAAATAAATGTGAGAGTTAATCGTTTTTTCGTTGACTGACGATATTCCAGTTAATATAATTTCTTAAATGACAAATAATGTTTTCTTCTAATGGAAAAATAAAAAATCCCCCCAATCAATTAGCTGTTTAGTATTATCTATCAAGAAACAAAATTATTTTTGTTAGGAAGTATTTATTTAATTAATTACATAATAGAATACATTATTCATATAAATAACATTCTACTATATGGATATCATAATACAATACGTTACTTAATTTGAATACATGTGTAAATGAATAACATTGTTTAAATTGAGTACATATAATAGCAGATACAAAATTATTTAGTACATTTCATACAGTCACATCTCGTAAAATATTGTCATATATAGGTAATGTCATTTTATCTTTTATTACAAAATTATACATTCATATGTTTTATTTTTAGACAGTTTTATTGATGCTGCTTTATCACATACTTGTTTTAAACACAAATAAGTTTTATTACAATCACTATGTATTACGTAAGTATGATGACCGAATGACTGCCCATCTATTCTATTATCTAGAATAAATTTTTTATCATAAAATGGAGAAAGCAACACATTGCTTTGCAGGTTTGTTGTACTACATGATGTTTGCTTTTAATTCCATTTTGCTAATGTCTTAATAACTCTGTGTTGAATAAAACGGTTTTATATTTATCATGATGAAACCTTTTTATAACAGATTTTTTAATACCTTTAGCAGTTTTTTTATTTTGTATTTGTCTCTGTTTAATTGATATATTTTAATGTAAATTAGATTTTAACACTCAAAAATACTGAAATGATAGGTGTTAAAATTATTTCTTATTAAAATTAATACTGTGTATTACAATATAGTTTATAATATAGGAGTTATCCTTGACTTTGAAGCTGTCACGATTCGAGATTAAAATCTTCCATTTCACATCTAATGTAAACAAATTGTGTTTGTAGCAAGACATACAAACAATTTTGGAAAAATGGATTTTTATAATCAATTTATTACTTTTGATAATTTATCACCACAAAATAAAAAATCTGTTAAATTTGAAAATTTTTTATATTGGCTGTATTTATTATATAAAAAACATAATTTTGGATTTTGGGAATGTCATAGTAAGATATATAAAAATTTTATTTAATTTATATATAATGATGAGTCTCAGCTGTAAACAAAAATGCAGTTTTTGAACTGAGTTCATGCATCAAATCATCAATTCTTATTAAATTCCATCCTTGCACGGATTCAGATAAAGGGTACAAGAATGTATCATCGTTTTTTCAGGAAAAAACGGTAAATATATGGAATAACACAATAGAACCTGTTTAAATGTCTTTTCATAAATTTTGTTACGAATAATTTTTTTCACTACTGTTGTCTTTCCGCATTGCAAGGGTACAACAATTATACAGTTACTAGGATGTTTGAAAAACATATTAATCGAACTTATAAGCTTTAGTAAATCTATAAAGCTTTAATTCGCAAATTATCTCCTTAAATATTAATATATTTTTTTTGTACTTTTCTATATAAATATCTTTCATAACTTCTGAACATTCCCCGAACGAATAATATAATTTATTACTAACTTCATTAATTCTACAATCCTTGTCAACAATTGTAAAACCAAATTTTTCACTTTATTTTCATATTTCATTGTTAACATTAAAATAACGTAAAACAATACGAGAATTATCAAAAATATCGAAAGAAAAGTTATTTACCACAGCTATACAGGTTTCTATAAACTTGCAGAAATGACAACAAACAGAATAATTTCTATCGCTTTCGAAAGTAATAATAAAACCATATGTGACCATGATTGCAACTTTCAATCTTGGTATTACAAATTACTTCTAATGTTCCTCAAAACTTTATTCATATCAAAAACCGACCAAAATACTAATAATAATGTGGGTGCGCCCGGGAGGCGGACAGAGTCGCACCTTCTTTTCCTCGGATAATAGATCGGGGAGACCTGCCCACAGTCAAGATGGCAGGTCGGATTCGTTACACGTCACGCGTTACGCGAGTTGAGGAAGTTGGTGGGTTCAACGATAGAGCAGTGGCAGCGATACTCGAATAAAAGACATTAACAACGTATAATAACAACAACAACAATTTATTAAGATTAAAGTTACAGGTAAAATAGGGGCGAGCTACTGTCGCCTATGGTTTAGCCACGTGGAGGGAAAGTTTACACAACTTTGGGGAGACATATTTCGTAGTCCGAATCAGTCTTGTTACAGGTATTGGTCTTGTTGAGATATCCTTGAGTATTCTTTTGTTAGATGTTGGAACACGCACACACTATTCAATAGACACTACGTAACCGACCTACTTATCCTCTCTCGTTGCCCTTTTATCGTCTCGGTCACGTTTCTCGTTTTCACCAACCAGCATTATTTGAATGTTGTTCCTCATGATTCATCTTTTCTTTGTGGAAACCAAACAATGAAATATTTTATTATTTTTGTTTTGGTTTTCGTCAGGTTCAAATTTTCACACCATCTTGGGCTTTCTAAAATCGTACCTGTCTATAAAGGGAAGATTCAATTTTTTCCTTCGGAGGATGGCTGTATTAAGTGCACTTTCTCTCTGGAAGTAGTGATTTACATAGCGGCTTTAAATATTCGCGACAATGATTTTATATGGCGAATTTAAAAAATTATTCCTTTGTGCAATAAAAGATTATTCGGGCGCACGTTATAACAATTTGGTATGTTAGACCAGAGACTGTGGGTTTGGTAAACAATAACAGCGTTCTTGGAAGGAGGGTCGTACTCCTAGCTGGCACGTGGTGTCAACATAGCTTCCTTTTTGTCGCTTGGATACGAGAGTACAAGTTCAAGGTCTTGAGTGTTCGTTATGTTTCCTTTGTTGAAGTGATTTCGTTGGATAGTGCTACCTTGCTGGCTTGTTCACTGAAGATAAAACTTAAACAGGAACTTGATAGCTAGAAGATTCAGATAAGTGATGACTTTGTGTAGTTCGTTATAGGGTAGCGGTGTTATTGTGCGTTTAAATTAGTGCATTTTTAACTTAGGTGGGCAGTCATAGTCTTTGGTGAGGGTCCCGTTGAGGCGAGGATGTTGTCTTATCTGGTACTCACAAAGGTTAATAATAAACAGTTATTTGGAATGAGAATTCTATTTGGTTTTGAATAGAGGTACGCATTTACAAATATAATTGCAGTCTACTCTCCCTTATGTCAATAGTGTGATAAAATCTAGCTTAATTCTAGTTGGAAAAGTCAATAATTGTAATTCAAAACGTTAGTTAAAATAGCTAAATAAAATTCGAGTAAATGGAAGATTTAATATAATATATAATATAATATATATAGTTTTATGATTATATTAAGGTCGAAAACTTCGAAAGAAAAAGTTTTAACAAAAGACCTTAAAATGGCGGTAAGTTTGAACAAAGGACCATTGGTGGGGTTAGGTGGTATTGCTCAGGGGTGTTTCCTGTAAGGGTGCGTCACTTTCCAGAAGCAGGTTAGCTTTCCTTTTTTGAAGAGGTATTTTTTCTGGTAGAGTTTCTTGCGGTTGTTGTCGATCCGCCAGAGTTTGTCGTTGGCAGCGCGTAAGCGATCGGATAATATAGATAAGGCCAATAAAGAATATTGCAGCCCCAAAGCAACTAGCAAGTATAGTGGTTATCGTACGTACATAGGATGTTGGTGTGGGGTTTGACGTCATTTCTAACAAGTGGTTGAGATCATATTTGACATTAGATAAGGACCACTCTGCTACTTAGATGTCGTAGTCTGTTGATGATTTTAGCATCTTGCGCGTTGTCGGTTTCGCTTCGACTTTGTCAGAGGGTTGCTGTTTCGAAGAGAAACTTAAGAGCTTTCCCTCCTAGGTCTATGAGTCCTTTTTTTCCTTTGGGGAGTTGGACAAAGCGTGACTAACGTAATGAGTTCCTGATATTCCCATTGATAGTTTCAGAAGGAGGCCTTTATTTACTCAAGGCCTGAGTGGGAAACTTCCATTTGGTTTCGGTCTGTTTCAGCGCTTGCTGTTTCTGTTGTTTCATCAAGGCTTTCAGGTAATCAAACGATTGAGAGACAAATTGAAGTTGTCGCTTCAAAGGTTCAAAAGTGATATCAGTGACCAAGGTCCAATGGCTTGCCATGATTAGAAAATTTCCTTGATGAAGGAAAATTACTTCTGTAAACTCCCTCGGGTCTAAGGGAGGATGTAACGCAGTATAGCTGCTACTTAAAATTAGGAGGCCTAGTCGTAGGAATAGCATTACGCTCTTCTAGATTAGCTTCTGTAAAGAGTAGTAGATTCTAATCAAAGTAAGATACTTAAAGAGGAATCTAATCTGTTTTTGTTCCTGTCAATGGTGAGGCCCCCGTATCCCTTGTGTGGTGTCTACGCTTTTGTTTGAATAACTAACACAGAACTAAGGGTTATATAAATATTAGATACGATTTATTAAATAAATGTAGTGTACATAAATATTTAGAATACAAATGGGGAGTTATACGGAGGTATTCTAATATGGAGTGTGTAGGTACGTTCTCCCTAATTATTAAGAAGACATCTGGCCTCGGGTCCTGTCAGCCAGGTGGCGGCAAGAAGATGTGGAGCTAGGTGAGCTTTCCTGTGCAGTCGCTCATAGAAGGGGGGCTCGCGAGGCTTGCCTGGGTACTGTAACAGTGGCCTCGGCTACTGGGCGCTTTCTTCAGCCTCCCTGGTAAAATTCCTCCACCCTAGCCACTTCGTCCTGGAAGTCAGATTCCAATTCTGGAGGACACTAGTGGTTGACAGAAAGGAGCAGGGTCGCTGGAATGCGGCAATGCCAGCGTTGCAAGCGGTTGAAGCTTAGGGCTGCCTGCAACGAGACAGTGTTCACATCTGGCTGCTCAGGGGGCTAAATCAGTGTATTGACCGGTGTTTTCCACTATTCTGAGTCCGAGTCGATGTCTAGAAAATGGAGGTTTACGTTAATAGGTTAGACTGACTTAGCCGGCTTAATGTCTAGTACAAATTTAAAGTTATCGAACGCCCCAAAATATTTAAAGGATTCCGCGGAGAGTTTGAGGGGTGCATATTCATCGTATGTCTTCCTATGGCCGTACCGCGGAATGTATGACAAGTTCCACTGTAAGGTGTGTGGCCCTTTCGTTAACGTGATAGTATAAGTAAAGGCAGAAGACAAAGGATCGGTCAATAGATAAAGCCTAATAGAGAAAATTAGCAGGTTCTGAGAAGTTCTCGTAATTTTGACGAAAAATTGCTGGTGGTGACAGACCGGAACGCAGCCCAAACCTGAGGACTGGGCTGGGTCGTGTGGAGCTCAAAGATAAGTAACGAGGACCTTGGGAAAAAAGGTATTTGCGGATGTGTCTCTAGCATTTGAGCTGCTATGTCAGCACTAGCTTCCTCCCAAGGGCAATGGAGATCTAATATGGAAAACAATAAGGGCGCAAAAGCGCAAAGTGGTTGATGTGTTTCTCAATTTGCCTCAAATAAGTATTGCTAGCAGCCAAAGGATTGATTCTCGCATGGCAACCCCATTGAGGAAACAAATTGCTTTACCATATAAATCTGAATATTTCCGAGAGCCTTGCGGCAGGTGTGGCAATTAGTAATCCTCGGCTGACATTTGGAGCACATGATGTGGCCATTTGTACACTAGTACACAGGCTCCTGCGCAAGCTCATAACAGATCAAGCATGTGACTAACGAGGCAACCATTTGTTCTCTTTTTGTGGTTTCCATGTGTCTGGAAGGATAGGGAAAGAATTAATTACAGAGGAAGCAAAGAATAAGGCTAGTAATACATTTTACTGCTACCCTTCTTTAGTCTAATTCCCTGGGCTCAGGGGAGGACAGTCAGCTTGTGACGGGGGAAACGAACTGCAAGATGCGGCTACGATTACGGCTCGGCTACGGCATATCCCATGGCTGCTTGGGGACAGGGCCGTGGCTGCGTAGGGCATATGGAGGCGTACTTTTTTGTTCCTCGGTTATTTCAGTTTCAGATTGTTCATGTTCTGATTCACCGTGCTCAGTGTCCTCTCACTTTCCCTTTCCACTATTTCTTCTGTTGGGGGTTGAGTACAGATAGAAGCTAAGATAAATTCCTTCCATGGGTCGAGATACGAAGTTTGGTCAAGTTTGTCGGTTGAAGGCACTGTTGTAAGTTGATCGTTACTTTGGTCTTGCCGCAGGTTGGCTTCCTCGCGGGCAGTAGTTGGTTTTATTCGATCCGCTAGGACGCGCAGTTTCCGTTTGGTTTCGAGGTGTTCAATTTTAAAATTAACAGGACCGAGAGCTTTGATAATTCGATAGGGTCCAGACCATCGAGGGGCTAATTTTCGTTTTAACTCATGTGTCATGACAACTTTCTCTAATAACACCAGGTCTTCCACTTTATAATTGGCAGGGTTGTTTTGTCGCTAATATCGTTCTTGTCAAGCTTTAGCTGCTTGTTCAGCCACCTGTTGAGCTGTCTGATGCGCCATTTTCATTTGTTGTTGCAATTCTAAGGCAAAATTGTCATCTATATCATTGCGCACCTCCGCCGGCTTAGTAATTATATCAAACGGATAGGTAGGGTCTCTTCCACACAAAAGAAAGAATGGACTTTCATTCCTAGAAGCGTGCATGGATGTGTTGTACGCGAAAAGAGCGTAAGGTATCCACTTATCCCAATCATGTTGATCTCTTGCTACATAGTGTGCTAAAATATCAATTAGTGTTTTATTAAATTTTTTCATGACACGATTACTAGTGGGGTGATAGGCCGTGGTGAGGAGTCTGTTTATGTTCAGAAAGTCACATACTTCTGTAAACATTTTCGAGATGAGATTCGGAGCTCAGTCTGTTAGTAATTGCGTCGGTGTTGAGTGACGTAGTATGATAGTAGTAATAAAGGCCTTCGCGATCGTCTTGCTACTGACATCCGGTAGTGAAATAGCTTCAGCATATCAGGTAAAATGATTGACAAATACCAAGATATATTTATTCCCCATAGTTGTGAGAGGGAGTGGTCCAACGATATCCATGGCAGTACGTTCAAAGACATGTCAAAGGGGCGCAAATAATTGTAATTCGGTTTGGGCTCGGGGTCCTCACTAATGGTTTTTCGCGCATCTTAGACAACTTCGGCAATAACTTTGTATTTCTTTGGTCATTTCTGGCCAATAAAATGACTAGGCTATTTTATTTCGCATTTTAATTATCCCAGATGTTCAGCAATGGGATTATCATAGAATGTATATAGAAGATAATCTTTGAGAGTGGCAGTGACAACAATTTGTTCCCACCAGTCGGACTGGCCTTTATTTGTGCCTTTATCTCAATGAAGGAGGGTGCCTCCTTCAATGAGATAGAATTCGTCCAAGTTAAGGCCTTTTCAGCTTACTGAGGTTGCTCTGTCTTGCAACAGTTATATGAACAATTTCCATTGAGCGTCGTTTTGTCGCGCCTTCACTATCTGTGTGATGGAAAATATAAGTTTTACTTTTTGGACTTGGCGAATAGGAATACGACTAAGAGCATCAGTGTTTTTATTGGACTCTCCTGCATTGTGAACAAAGTCAAAATCGAATTCTTAGAATAAGATAATCCATTGTCATAGCCGAGAATTTGTGGTTTAGACCTTACATTCGAGTAACCAGCGCAGAGGCTGATGATCTGTGAATATTGTAAATTTTTGCCCGTATAAATAAGGTTTGAAATATCTTACAGCTCAAACAGTAGCTAAACACTCCTTCTCTGTCGTGCTGTAGTTAAGTTCAGGTTTCTTTAGTAATCGACTTGCATAAGCAATCGGTTTTTCTGCGCCATTTTCCTGTTGTGATAATATGGCTCCTAGGGCAACATTCGAAGCATCTGTAGCAAGTATAAAAAGTTTAGAAAAATCTGGTGATTTTAATAATGTTGTCAAGGTTTGAATTTTCTTTAGAGTCTTGAGACTTTCCTGTTGAGCCGGGCCCCATTTGAAAGGGTAATCTTTCTTTAATAAATCTGTCAGTAGTTTAGCGATTTTTGCGTACTGGTTTACATGTCTACAATAATAACCAGTTAATCCCAAAAAGGATCGAATTTCTCGATCATTTTCGGGTCTAAAGAAGTCTAAGACGCACTTTACCTTATTACCATCCGTTTTTATACCCTGTTCGGAAATTTCATGGCCTAAAAATTTTATCTGCCGCTGCAGGAAGTGACATTTTTATGGTTTTAATTTAATTCCGGCTTTGCCTAATCATTGGAATATTTGTTCCAAGCGTTTGAGGTGAGTAGGGAAGTCAGGACTGAAAGTCAAGATGTTGTCCATGTAAACAAGGCATGTTTTTTCCTTAAGACCATGCAGGACCAAGTCCACTGTTCTTTCAAATGCCGCAGGGCTATTACGTAAACCCATGGAACACCTGTTCCATTGATAATGCTCATCAGGTGTGGAGAAGGCAGTTTCTCCTTATCACATACACTTAGTTGCCAAAATGCTGAGACGGTGTTTATTGTGGAAAAATACTTCGCTTGGCCCATCAAGCTGAAAAACTTCTGCACTAAGGGCAGTGGATATGGATCTACTTTGGTGACGTTATTTAATTTACAGAAATCTATTACTAATCGTAATCCGCTCAATTTCTGCTTAACGAGGAGCGCTGCAGAGCTCCAGGGTGACGTAGAGTGTTCGATAATATTATTCGCTAGAAGTCCGTCAATTATTTCATTCAATTGCTGATGTTGAGCAAATGGAATTCGATAAGGGAAGGAGTATACAGGCGCCATGTCACTGGTATCAATTTTATGTTGTACAATATCGCAATACCCCAAATCATAATCATTTATGGCAAAAACGTGTCGATATTTATATAATAAGGCTAAAAGCTCTTTTTGTTCGTCTTCCGGGATATCAGTCCAGTCAAATAATTGATTAAATTCGGCGTTCGATAATTTTGTCATCTCTCCTTCTCAGATAAACCTTATTGGGTCTGTTTCCTGGATTGCCTCAAAGTATACGCCCACCTTCTCTTCTTTCTTTAAAGTTATTGTTTGGTGGGTTAAGTTACAGAAACGGATAGGTATTTGTCTTTTCTTATTGGGTGTAACCAATACATTGGCTCTTCGAAAATCCCTTATTGAGTGAGGGGAAGAGTCTCGATTACTCCCATTTTATTACTTTGGTGGCAAAGACTCCGGATGGTAGCGGTTATGATATTATTCATAATGGGGGGTGTCGGCACGGTTTTACTGAAACTACCTCTTGTCTCTCTTTTAATTCTACTTGCCCCGGTGATCCCTTTTTTAACCTTATAGCCACAGTTACCTGGGCCCTTTCTCTAGTTCTCTTCAGACTTGCCTGGACCTCTTGGTTACTCTCCATTGTTACGTCGTTTAGTTCCTTCTCCAGTCCTTCTCCGGACATCATAGATTTTAACAGCATTACTACCGTAAAAGGGAGTATAATTAATTTTCCCTTTTTTAAGTTGATAAGGAAGCCCTTATAAGCGATCATATCTTTACCGATAATGCTGTCACAAGGATACGTAACATCTATATCTACTAGACAACAGGCAAAGGGAAACTGCAGGTCGCCGATTTTGAGGTAAGGTTCGCAATACCATACGTTTGAATAATATGGCCGGTAGCGCTCATTAATTCAATCTCGTTATGGTAATCGACCTGTATTTTTTTATTTATGATTTTGGCAAAGGCTTTAGACAAGAGGGATACTTTAGGTCCGGTGTCTATCTGCACAATGGCCGGGCTCCCTCTTATATAACATTCAAAAGTGGTTTCGCTTCGAATGTCGAAATAGGTAATAGCAGTTATTGATTGAGTCCTTAATCTCCCGGTTTGTAATTTTTGCTTTTTGTCTTTTACGAGATTTTGTTCGGCATGGGAGGGCCTCTGTCGAGGGCAACATTCTGGACCTTTCCTGTTATTATACGATGATCGTCAACCCTGGATGCTTCGCACATTTCCTTTCCATCTGTTGGATTTTTCTCTCTAGCACGACCTTTATTGCTTTCATTGCTTTCGCGCGTTTTTGGGGCTTCAGTATGCTTGACTTCGCTTTGCGTACAGGTAAGAGAATCACTATTATTATTATCTCGGCGATTAGAAGAATTCCGATTCCTATAGGGAGAATTGTTCGGTCAATTGGGATCCTGACTAGGGTTACCCAAATAGTATTCTCCTCGCCGGAAAGGCGGATTATTCTAATTTCCTCGATTATTTCCCTGATTATTTCGTTTTCCTGGAGGGGTTCTAGCATTACCTGTCAATGAGGTTCGTGTTAACCCTTTCACTCTGGCTTTAAGTTCTTGCATTGCAGACGTTAGTTGAGCTATCTTGTTCTGTGAGGGGGAGTCTGTCACCCGCTCGCTATCCCAGTCTGTTCGCATAATTCCTCGTGGATGGGAGGTGAGCTGTTCGATTGTCTCCTCCTTGATCGCCACTTTGAGCGCCTCGTCTAAGGTCTCAGCCTCGCGACTCATTACTCACTGCGAATCCTGATATCTATTCCGTTGAGGAATTGCGCTTTTAACCATTCGTCTAACTCCTTCCTTTGAATGCGCTGAATAATGGCAGTTTCCGCGGCATCCGCTCCAGGCTCCAGCGTGGTCTCAATTTCTATGGCTCGCGCTTGAAGCCGGGCGGCATATGCTTGTACATCCTTATCCTGTCCTTGTACACAGGTATATAATCTACTAAGCCTAAACGAAGAAGGTTCCCTCTCGAACCGCGCGATCATTAAGCGCTTCAATTCGTAAAAGTTGTCGACCTCTATGATTCGACAGTCTTTCCGGGCGAATTACCTAGCTATCCCGGTGAGTTTGAGATTGGCTTCGGCCAGCATTTGGGCCTTTGACCATGCTGCGACTTTCATCACGTTCGCTAAGGAGTCGAAACAATCCGTGACTCTAATGCCTTCCGTTTCTCTGGTAAACACGGTCAGTAACGAAAATTATTCTGCCAAATCTTTCTAGCGTGAGGGGATTTGGATTCAGGTTTGGGTAAGCTGGCTCTACCGCGAGTTGCGGATCGCCCTCCATTCTTCCTAATAGCTCCAATTCTATTGGATCTACTTTCGATAATACTCCTAGTCCTTCTACCTACGGTTTAAGTTTCTAATTCGACTGGAATTGTTTTTATTATTCGAATATGGTCCTTTCCGCTTTATCAATAATTCGAAGGAGTCGAACCCTACACCTGAAAAACCAATTTGTAGGTGTGCCCGGGAGGTGGACAGAGTCGCACCTCCTTTTCCTTGGCTAAGAGGTCAGGGGAGACTTGTTCACGGTCAAGATGGCAGGTCAGATTCCTTACGTGTCATGTGTTACGCGAGTGGAGAAAGTTGATGGGTCTGATGATAGAGTGGCAGCGGCGATACTCGAATCAATGACATTAGCAAAGAATAAAACAACAACAAGTCTATTAAGACTAAAGCTACAGTTACAATTAGGGGCAAGCTACCGTCACTTAAGTTCTGATACATGGAGGGAGAGTTTACATGAATTTGGAGAGGTCATACCTCGTGATCCGAATCGGTCTTTCCTCTAGGTCAAAGTATCGTCAGCAAGGTATTTCTTTGTTCGACGTCGGTTCCCTCGAGACTCGGGACACGCACACACTGTCTAATCGACACTACATAACCGACCGACCCTATTTCCCTTTCTTGTCGCCCTTTTATCTACTCGGTCACGTTCCTCTCCTCCACCAACCAGCACTATTCGAATTTTGTTTCTCATGATTCAGTTCTTTCTCTGTGGGAATCAAACAATAAACCATTTTATTGCTAGCGTTCTGTTCCGGCGGGTTCGAATTTTCACATATATTACAAATCTTTTAATTAAAGTATCTTTACAAATAAATAAATTTTGTGTAATTTCAGAATCTCTTCCAAGCAAATTCATTCAGAAAGAATACATTTTGCATGTGGTGAATCATACTGAACCTGTATGTGATAGTGAAGTGACTTTCTTTTATAATTCTGGTGATCAACGTTTTGCATTTACTGAACTCATAGACCAGTACACTTCCATAGAAGTAGAAAAAAGTTATGTTAAAATTGTAAGTTATTAATATTATCAATTTATTTATACTCTTTAACCATTTTATAGTTTGCATAATATTGGATAATTTTTAATTCTCTACAGTTTATATTACCAGAGTTGTACAGACTTTCGAAATTGCGTTGTTGATTTATTACATTTTTAACTTGCTGATCTGTGGCCAGCGATACAGGCACTGAACCTCAGTTTTTGCTAGCCATGTTGATTTTTCAGAATTTTAGTTAGGTATCTCACACTAAAGCAAAGAAAGATTTTCATAAAAAGGCTTTTTTGAAAGCTGCCTTCCAAGCAGATCGCTCATATGTTGAAATTCAATGATCTTATCATATTAATAAGTTTTATAGTTTATTTAAATATAGTAATAAAAAGTTACGTTTTTTTAATTTTGTTTATAATTTATATAATATAAAATACTGTAAATGGAATTTTATAAAAAACCTGAACTTAACAATATTTTCTTCATTTTTTGCTTTAACACACTGTGGTCATCAAAGTGCATTCTTCTGCTTTTGTCTTGAACTCATTCAGGCTTCAAAACCGAAACGTAATTAAGACTATATACTAATAAACTCATTTTGTGGTGGCTTATCGAGATTACGTACAGAACTTTTCAAAGGTTTAGGGTCGAGTTACAAACTCCGTAACGTAACCGTATTTGTAGCTGTAAGCGTATTCGTGTAGCATGGGTATAAACTCCGTATCGAATCCGTATGTCCGTATCGTATTCCGTAAGAAAAGTTTAAATCGATGAAACTTTTACGGTAGGGATACGGAAAATTGACCAACTGCGCATGCGCTAGGTCGCTGTTAGTCGATATTCAATCGGAAGTTGTGCTGGAAGCGACCGACAAAACATTCACAAATTGGTTAACACGTAACTTTTGCCTGACAATACTGCTTCTGAATAATATAAAATTTTACGATAAGAATTAATATAGTCATAAAATATAAAAAAATAATAAAATGAATAAATGATTATAGTGTTAGATCTGGCGGTAACTACAGACGATTTTGCGCATGCTCACGATAGATTGCTTTGTAAATCGTAAAAAAACTTTGTTCCTTCACGGAAACAAAAAATGCCTTACGGTAGTTTATAACTATTGCTATAGATATCTAGTGTAGCAAACATTGACGAATACGGATAAGGTTAAGTTACAGAGTTTATAACTCGGCACTTAATCTTATGTCTTACATTAACGCATTGTAAAATTAATTGATTTTCGCAATGCGATTTGGCAAGGCGAATACCTGTTTAGGAAAACTTTTTCTCGGGAACTGCTTTTTAAATACATGTACGATTTCTTTTACAAATTTTGAAAAACGACATACAGTCAGCCTATCAAAAAAATATAAACCTTGCTTAAATAACTTTGCTGCAAACAATGGTTTTATCCACTGGCCATCAATGAGCTTTTTCTATTTAACTACCGGTAAATTCAATCCGAATCAAAATGATGAAGTATTAGTTTTTTTCGATATTTTATTTCGTAAATGTAATTCATGTTACGTGTATTTTTATACATTAATCTCTTATAGACTATTGTTTACACGTATGGTCATTGACAACTGTCTCAAATCTTACAAAAGTTTCGTAAACAAAAAAGTTTAAATGTACAGTGTTTTTAGAACATAGTAAAATTTATGTGTTCATGTGTTTAGTAAAATTTATGTGTACTATGTACTAAAACAGTGTTTTAGTACATAGTAAAATTTACCACAATAAACATTTATTTATTTTAACAGTATTTATTGAATTGTATGACTGTTTTATGATTATTACAAGTTAGAAACAGAGTAATCTACGTAATGTCGACTATTTGATCAACTATATATGATATCACTCGAATATGTAGCAATAAATTTCTCACTTTGCCCAATTTTATGAGCCTTAAATTGGTTGATATTGCACTTTCAATTTTCGAATTTGGTCACTCTGCTGTTTTATCTGATTCCTACTCTATTCCTCCATTTCTTCTATCATTTGAAAATTTAAACGAGTCTCTTTTCTGTAGAAAACCTGTGAACTAAAAACATCTTTCGTTTTTCAAATTAAAGTTTTTAGAAAAATTCCTAGTTATAACTTTACAGATTATAGCTCTATGATCTTTGATGTCATCTCTATGCTATAGATCATCCTCCATTTAAAAATTTTTATTCATCTATTTCCAAATTTTTATAGTATAGAGCTGGAGTCAGGAAACTTTTTTCACAGCAGGCCGGATAACAAAGAAAATGAGAAGCGCATGCTGTATAACCATTTTGTTCAGTACAGCACACTGAATACACAATAAATAAACACACTCAGCCTATTTTTTTTACCAATACACAAACACGGTTGCTGCAGTAAGCACGAAATCGCTTCCCTTAGAAGCTTCATTGCAGGAACTTGCACAGAAAGAACTCTGATATCTAAAGCCGCAGAACGTTTCCGAATTTTTTTATTTCATTGATTTATCTATAAATTATACTACTATCACATGCAGAAATCAGATTGGATCAATATTGGCACTACTTACTTACACTTATTTGATTTTTTTACATAGTAAGTTTATCTACAACCTATGATATTTCCGTATAAATATTTTAGCTGGAGTATGGCACAGTGCGGCAACAGGCCTGATGAACTGGTCTTGCAGACCGAGTTTGGTAACTCCTGATATAGAGAAATAGATTTATCTTTTAGCAAATGTTTAGCTGTTGCTATTATAAATTTCAAAACTGCATGCATAATCACAGATGCTAATCTCTGAACGATTATAGTGAACGTTTATCAGTTGTTTAGAATTTCGGCCATTTTTCCATTTTTTTTCATATTCAATTATGAAATTGTCATAGTTGTCGGCTATTGCTTTAATTAAAACTAACGTTCTTTATAAGAAGTTCAGCTTACTTTTGTGAATGGCATGAAGTATAACATTATTACACTCACTTGTATTTATTATTAATTTAATAATATATTATTAACATATTTATTTATTTATCAGCTTATCTTGTGATTATTACTAAATATTTTAGTGCAAAGATAATACCATGGCTTTCTGTGAAATGTACAATAGGACAAAAATAGTTAAAAAAAAATCGTTAATACCTAAGAAAATGGATGTTGGTTTAGATCCGGTAAGTATAAATAGATGTAACGTCTAATTGTTCTATTGTTTCACAATTTAAAATAATGTAACATAGTCTCTATATGATGTCGTAGTTGAAATACAATTTGAATATTTTAAAAATTTAGTGTTTGCAAATGTATCAATCTTAATTTACTATACGCGAAATTTTAAATCATATTACACGCATCCTCGGCCTTCGTGCATAAAACTTTAATACTCTTAACTCAATTTTCATGCCGAATTTCCCCTTTTTTACATTTTTAGCTGACAATGAAAGATTTTTATTTTATAGTGGTATTTTTCATTATTTTTGGCTGGTATACCAAAAACATCATCTAAATAAATTAATTTTTATAGTTTTTTTTTATTTTTTTTAACTTTTGCTTTTGTCTTTAAATTGTGGCCATTACAAAGGCCTTTTTTTCTGTAGCTCTCATTGATTTGGCCATAAACACATTGAGAGCAGCTAAATAGTAAGCGATGAGTCTAGCAAAATCAGCAGAAGTTGCCTATGAAAAATTATTTCGTTTTTCGCTTGAATTCAATCTCAGTTTCCTTAAAGCAGTATTATGATGCATTTTCAATCTGGGCCATTTGATCTCAATATATTTTTGGTTCCTTCACTGTATAGTGTACAGCATAAAAATTAAAAAAAATGATGCAAATGTATTTTGTAGCGTCTGATAACTTTAGCAATTTTATCCAAAATTAGACGTATTTTGTTGTTCTTATGTATAACAATTAAAAGGGCAATGCGGTATTTGAGACAAGACTATGGTAGAATCACTACTAAGTGAGATTACTTCGACGCTCACGGCGAGTCTCGTTCTCATTCTCCAACCATCTTTGGTATCGCTGCATTTAAGCGCGATCATTCATACTTCGCCGGCCACGGCTACGACCATGAAGTCTTTCACGATGCATTTTCATTTGAAATTAAGCTATCGAATGTTGAAATTTTTCTCCATTGCATGACACCCCAAGTATTATTTTTGTCAATGAGAAAATTTTTGTTTTTGAAAACATAATGGTTGCTTTTGTATCGTTCGCAATTATTTTTTTTATTTTGCACAAAAGATATATATATATAAGTTATTAAATGTAAAAATAATAATTCTATTTCGGAAGTTAGTTTCAATATAAAATTATAACGACGCGCCATCTACTTTCAAAAACTTTCCAATGATGAAACGAGATATCTCCGGTCAATCGGTCAAGGTTAGCACATGGCGACCAGAGATATGTGGGGAATAACACGGGAGAAGTAAATGGATTTTTTTTCGAAGATTGTTTTGTCAAAATTTGATTTGAGAATATTCGTATTTCCAAGTTACCAACCAGCAACGCATTTGCAAATCTCGCACTACTGTCTGTTTGTAGAGAGTGTCGCCATTTTGTATTTTACTGTGTTTTGGTTTTTAGTCCTCTGACCACCTACAGGTTTGGTTTTTTTATGCATACTTGATTTGAGCACCTAATACTCTGTTCCAAATTTCAACTCCTGACATGTACCCTTTCATACCTCTAAGCTGATAAGACAGCAGAACATACGATTTTATAAACAAGACATAGTCTTGTCAATAACAGCAAAAAATGTGAATTTACGGTTTAATTATTTACAAAATAAATATATTAAGTCAACAATGCTTTTTAACAGCCTTTATTAAATACATACATTTTACTGCATCGAATCGCATTAGCGTGTACTATATATTTGAAAGGTTAGGTACTGTGCAAAATGTTTAGCTCTTTGCTTCTGTATTTGGAATTACGAGATTTTAATGTTAACAGAAAAGTATCACGTGTTTTTGTCAGATTGACTTCAATTATATGAAAATGGCTCGAAAAATCGAATGTTTTAAAAGATGTCATTACATTGAAGGTGACGACTGAGTGTATTTATGGAACAAGACAAAATAATAGAAAAACTAGACCTCGAATAGGAAAATTATATTTGTCGATAATGGTATGAAAACAGGTGAAACTGATTAAAGAAACACTGTTGTTATTTGCAAATAATTACATATATTTACAGAACTTGTATTTCTGTACAGTGTTTGTTATTATCGTATATCACGAAAAATCTGATAAACCAGAGCAAATATAAATTATATGAATCCTTTTATTTTTTAAGGTGAAACGTTGATATTTCTATCGTAAGGTGAGGACTTACAGACGCTAAAAATTAGAATTTATAATAATTTCCAATTGTTTGCGCTACATATATAAATTTCGTACATACAATGCGCATAAAGACCTCTTGAAAGAATTATAGACTGTTCTCCATTTAAACAGTAAGTTTCTATTTCCTACTCGTTAACCTTTTTTTTCATTTACTTCCCAAAACCACTATTTTTTAAATCGGCAGATCTCTTGTTGATCTGCAGGTAAATACTCTAACAGATCAGTGTTATTTTGTGTTTCTGTCTGTGATAGTAAAATGCAAAAGACATAGATGATACCTGTTAACTTGTTATTCGGATTTCAGATATAGGCTACTCTTCTAAGCTAATCTTCATTTTAGATCTTGTAGACCCATCCGAAATAAGCAAATTGCAAGCGATGTAACTGATCCTTAGTGTTAATATAAATTGTCATTTTTACACTATTGTAGTTATCCGGAATTGTCAAAACATCGTCCACATTGTCTAAGTTGGCTTAAATGCTATATTACGATGTCAGGGACAAGAAGATCGAAAAATCTCTGTCTCAGTCAGAGGCCTGACATAAGTTAAGATAAGATCTGCGTCTTAATTCGTGAATGACTTTTCCTCGAATTTCTAAAGGAAGGAAATTCAAGTGTTGGAGGAGTCGTGTGCGATTTAGGAGATAGAGGCTTATACAAATTCTTTAACAACTAAAATATTTATTTAAGGTTATATATAAACATATTACGCAGTGCATAACAATATCTTCAAAGATGGGTTAACAATAACTCTAAGCTAAATATTAGTTAAACCTGTACAAAGCATTGATGCTAAGTTCTCTAACATCATGACAGAGCAAACAAAGCTATATTACATGAAAATAAGATTGCTTTTACTGTATATTTCATCATATTCTGGATTGAAAACATATATTTATGTTGGAATTGCAAGTATCTTTTCAAACAGGTAAAGTACGATTCAAACATGCCTGTTTTAGATAACTAGAAAAACGGCCGTGGATGAGGGCACTTCCCTTTTTATAGTAATATTGGGTGGGGTCTTGATAAGTTCATATTAGTCTATCTGTCATTGCTGCAGAAACTTCAACATCCTTTCCATCAAAGAAAATATAAAAATGCTGAAAAGATAAAAATTTGCCATTCCTTTCTTTTCATGGTTTGACAAAATAATTTAATTTTTCTATTTAAAATTTTACATTAAATTTATGTTAAATATAATATTTATATTTAATTTTCGTTTTTACTGCTATTTAAATCGAGGTTCTCACACCATATTAGTTTTTTTCTTTTTATTATTACTGAAAATTATTACAGAGCGTTGTCTACAACATTTCAAATAATTATAAAAAATATTCTTGTTGTTTAACAGTTTTATTCTTTACATGTAAGTCAAATTTGTAAATAATATTTTACACAATAAAGAGATTTACAAGAACAGATTAACAGATAAATAGATTTGTTTATTCTACGTGTAATTTTGCCCAGTAGCTATTTTAACATTCTAAAAAATTCTGACAAAGATATTTAGTAAGTCTAACGAATCACAGTTTTTATTTTAAAATTATAAAATTATTGTTATGTCATTAAAAAATAAAATTCAAGTTTTACTTTCATGGCTTAATTATATATGACAAAGAATATATGATGATTTGTTTAAAATCATGCTATGATTTTTACAATTTTGGACTCAGTGGACCTGGAAACATTGAGAAATTCACAATTTTGGGGTTTTTCTGTACGTTTGACGATGTTATACATATATGACGATGTGTACAGGAGCAGGGTTCTGTTTACTGTATTTTTTAGTAACGTCTATATTTTTTTGTTATAAATTTCTTAAGTTTCTTAAGGAGGTTTGTATATTTGGGCTATTGAAAGTATTTAATATTTTTTAAGTTAAAGGTTGAAAAGGGGGAGACTTAGGGGGTTTGTCAAGAGAAGTAGGGACAGACTAAATGCTGATTTCATTCGTTATTTAAATTGAAAAATTTTCATAAATCTTTTTCTTACTTTCAAAATTAAGCAGTTTTTCATTTTAGAATAATTAATTATATAAAAGGTTTTTTTATAAAATATCACTACATATGAAACCACACTAAAGATTCGGACATTTTGCTGGTAAACAAGCAATTGGCTGTTAGATTTTTTAATTCTGCATATTGTTTTTTTTGAACTGACATAAAATACTTAAAAATTAGAGAAAATATGTTTTTGTTTTGTTTGTTTGTTTATTGTAATGTTGTTTAAATCGGAAACACAAATAACAAAACCTCTGAAATATATCATTCGCTGATAGGTATCTGAAGTAACACACATTGACATTTTATATGTTCGAATTTAAGAGGAATATGTGTTGTTTGTTTATTCACGATGAGGAAAATATTTATATTTTAATAATTACTGTAATATAAATTCTTGTTATTTCATTAATATTTGTTACAATGAAATTAGTAGTATATCGCTTATTTATCTACAGTAACAAACTTCATTAAACAATTCATTAACACACAGAATGAAAAATTAATACTGATGATGCAAAGTAATGTCACAAGTACAAAATAACGGAGTACGTTGTATAAAAAGTTAAGAAATTATAAATATTGGAGTGGCCTTCTGTTGAAAAAAACTATATTTCAGCCAGACTTTATCCGCTTTAGAAAAATATTGTCTTTGTGCAATGTACCTTCTATATTAACAAAAAATTACTTATAACGAATAGATTACATTTATAAAAGCTTATGCTTTTAACTTTTTTTTTAATTCCTATAAGTCTGCACCTAGTTTTAACTTTTTATCTGCGTTGAACTGTTAAACATTTATAGTGAAATTTAAACGGTAAACTTACAAAACATAAAATCCGAAATTATATAATACTCATATCTTTTTTACAGAATATAATAGCACTAAATGAATCATTTGTCAGAAGATATTTTGACCTATTCGAGGAGATTCTTCATATTAGGTATGTTTTTTATACGGTATACGTATATCATGTTAAAAGTGTTAACTTAATTATTAATTTTATTGTTTAGTTTCAGTGAAACGATCTTTGTCACTAAAGAGGTAATAAGTCTGTATGTAACAATTGTACAGTATCATTAAGTATATTAATAATTTAATTTTATTCATCAGGTAGATATCGCCATTTCTGGAAATAATATGAGAGAAACTTACTTATCCTATACTTCTTCTGTAACTCATATTCCAACTACATTTGCAATACGTGCTGCAAGACCTTTAGATAAAGCTATTATTTTGGTAAAACCCTTCGATGTAATGGTAATGTTTCATAAATTATTATTTTTCTCTATATTTAAAAACATATTTTTTGCTATACGAATCGAAATATTATATAAAAAATATTATTAAATATTTTCTAAGATAACAGATTGACTAATTGTTAGTATAAGGCAATGCAATACGAGCCATCTTTAAACATATATGTTTCCAGTGAAGACAGTTATGCTTTACTTAATAGATAAATAAGGAAATCGTTCCTATTAACGTATCAGGTATCAGAATATATCCAGAAAAACCACGCGACCAGAACGTATGCGAGTTACAAACTCGAACCTATCTACAAAAGTTCAATGATTTGATCTAGTTAGACACTGCTGGTCTATAACACATCGTATGTTAAATATTTCGAAAAGAACGTATTTTTAATGTTGTGTATAAAAAAATCAAAAATTTTAATTTTTTACTACTGCAAAGATGCAAGGATTTATCTTTTCGAAATTGTAAAACTTTTTAAAACAATACACTATAAAATCTCTATACAACAGCCATTTAAAAAAACAGAAAAACATTCTATGATGTCGTCTTGATTTTGAAGTTATTTTATATACAGAAAAACACTCCTGAACAAAACGCTGCAATTTCCAGTTGGTCGTTATTGCAGGTTTCACTGCATTATAAAAACATTAATATTTAAAAGAAACAAAATAATTATGAAAATTTTATATTTCAGATTTGGATTTGTATTCCTGTTTCTTTCTGTATCATTTTGTTTACTTCTTATGGAATAATGAAGAAACAGACTGAGTACAGCAGCAAAGTAATCCCAAAATTTTCTACTTTATTTTGGATGATATTCAGAAACTTTCTTCGACAAGGTGGGTGTTGTTATACTGTGCATGACGTCAATTTTCATAAACCAAACATTTCACGACTATAATATGTACGAGTAGCGAAGTTAAATTATTTTTGTGGGTAATAAATTACGATGACATTATTTTTAGGATGAATTTACAAAATCGCTGGCTACAGAATGGCTATACTAAAATATTATTTTAGTACATTTGACATTTTTTCAGTTTTTACTAAGCATTTCCCATGCCTTGTTACATATGAAACGTACAAAAATACCCCTCGGGGTGCCTGGTAAGGTCTCAGAGACCCGACTCATTTTCAAAAGTCAATGACTATTTTAATAGTTGCGTTAGCGACTTAATGTTATTAGTAGCTTCAGTTCTCTTCATGCGCTTGCGATCCCCACTAAATTTTTAGTTCACCGCGCGATATCTAGCGAACAAGACGTGTTTGAATAAGTGTCGGGCCTCACAGACACCACCAGGCGCTCCGCGTTGCAAAATTATAAGTAATATTGTCTGTGTAAAATTCGTATTTTTTGTGTTTGTTTGATTTTTAAGATGTTTACGGCGTCAGTAGATAAACCTTTAAGCAGCTACTAAGCGTCTGTAAAGAATGATGAAAATTTATTTGTATGGAACATGCGAAATTAGTATGGAAAAAATTCCTGAATTCTCGATTTTAAATTTTAACTGAAAAAGATTAATTTTTATGCGTTAACTGGGTTAACAGATAACTATATTATGTGCCATCAAAATCAAGCCAAAATACTTAAATTATAATGAGATTACATCATAATTTTTAGAAAAACAAAGTTAATACTTTTTATTATGTAGTCGTGTAAATAAACATTTCACATAAATCCATAATTGTTTTATTCTAAATATGTCTTAATAAACCTATTATATATATAAATATACATAATATTGGAATTATCTTTACAAGCCATATAATGTAGTGTTTTATTTTGGGGTCTGCGGGACTCCACCAGGCGTTCGGCGGAAATTTCTTCACTAGGCACCCTGAGGGATACTGTATTTCTATTAAATGACGAATAAAAAATTACCTACTCTAAAACATTTTTATTCTTTTCAAAAGTACTTATATACCAATTCCTTTTTTCCATTTTATTTATTTTTTAGATACAGATGTAGATCGCTATTTTTTCCTAACGTTTCGTATCATAATTGGCTGTTGGCTCCTGATTGCATTTATCCTCACATCAGCATACGTCGGCACTTTGCCATCGTTCATGGTAAATCCTGGATTTGAAGTCATTCCTAGGACATTTCAAGAATTGATTGAATCAGTGAAAGCGGGACGATACAACATCACTTTCTTCGAATACAGCGATGAATGTCGTTATTTTGATCGATGTGCTTCAGTATGTATAATTTTATAAAAAAAGTTCGAATTATTTAAAGTTAAAAATTATCTTAAAATAAATATTTAATATTATATTGGATGTAAAGTTAGTATTAAAATTAGAGAATGAGAAAAAATTATTGTTCAACTACCTTACTATGAATTGCCAATATTAAAGAGTTTGAAACATGATATTTCTTTTTAAGGTTATGAATAACTTTTCAAATGTTTGTTTTATTCGGAATTGTTATTCACGTTATAGCAATAAAGCGAAATTTATAAAGCAGAGATTAAACTTATTATTCGCACGGTGAACGATCTGAATTTCTTATTGTAAATGAAAAGAATGTGATTGTAATAATTGGAATAAATTCCTACTTTAGATAGAGTTAGATAACCTAAATAAACATGATTTAACAATTTGGAGGGCTTATCAAACAAAGGCTGACAGAAAAACGGACCAGATCTTTTGCAAAAAAGTTAGTCTTTAATAATCACATTCAAATTTAGGTAAGCATGCATTTCGGGTACAAGGACTCCTCATCAGCTTACCAACACATGGCACTAACACAATAATTATAACACTAATAGTTAGCCTATACATAGGGATATCTACTATTTACAATTTACAATGTAACCCATATACTAACAGAACTAAAACTATCGAGCATAAAATTTTAATATAATGACAATGTGATATATCATATTATTTGGAGCCAGTAAATATCTTGTTTCCCACATTCTCCAAATTCTTAAAGACGGTTCCACTACTAATAATAAACATTGTTAAGTGTATTAAAAACCAATAAAGGCAGGGAAACTGACAATGTACTTAACAATCATTAAAATAATTGGCTTCCACACTTTAAACAAATACAAATACATATTAATCTCCTACTTATTAGTACGTGCGATATGTTATAGTTTATAAAACTAAATGCCAGTTAATAATTTATCAGATATTTTGATGTATTGAGGAAGCATCCATCCAGTTAAACGAAGAAGAATCAATTGAGAGTGTAAAAAATATGTGAGCCCGCGGGCCTATCTACGGGCCTGACCTGAAGAGTGAGCAAATTTCATGCAAAATTACGACTTTGTAATTTAATTTCTTAACGCAATTGTTAGAAAAAACATCGCATAAGAACGGATCGAATGACGTTCTCTATAAAGAAACGGAGAGGAATTTTAACAAAAAGATGTCAAAAAGAAAACATCTCGTACTGAAAGAGGGACAGCTGCGACATCGACATCGAACGACATCGAAGTCAACGGAAGAAACCTATGCTCACACCGGAGAATTATCCTTCGACATGTCAATAGTCGATTCACATTATCATTTTTCCAGGCACCAGGCATAAAAAGTAGAGACACCGTAGTTCCGGGCGGTCGTCCCATACAAAAGCCCGAAGGAAGGCGAATTAATTAGTGCCCAGAGCAATTGACGACTATGATCCACGTTCAGCGGACCTCAACGAAACGACTGTTCCGGCCCATGCAAGTCAACGAAAAGAAGACCGCCATACTATCGCTAATCTTCTCCGAATTCCTCTTTCTCCGATCGAACGAATCGTCATCTAATTTGATCAAGAAATATTGAGGTAGCTATAAATTCTTGTATTACTGGCTTAGGGAAAAGGGCAGGTAATATTCTACGTATTTATCGTTACCTCACGCACAATACTCACGAACATAACATACATTTTAAGTGGGTGCGTGGACACTCAGGTGTCATTGGTAACGATGCCGCTGACCATCTTGCAAAATCTGCAGCCATCAACTTACTCCCCTCCTGCTACAATAAAATTCCTTTCTCCAAGATCAAGTACTGGAACTATCAAATTGCCATTCAACAGTGGCAAGAGGAATGGAACAGCAGCAATACTGGTAGACTGACTTTTCACTTTATTTCCAGCATCACTCAACGTCTGGAATGAAAACACTTTACATCGTTCTTTGCTATGACCCAGCTCTTCACTGGCCATGGCAATTTTCGTGCATACCTGAAACGCTTCTGCATGCTAGATGATGACTTGTGACAACTCATCTGTCCAAGACAGTAAACATCTTCTTTTTGACTGTAGCCTATTTGACAGCAAAAGCAACAACCTCCTTGGAAGTTTTCTCCATGCTGGATACAACTGGCCTAGCTTACTCAAAATTCTCATCAAAAACAAAGACATTTACCATAATCTTAGCAACTTCTTGTTGGCAACAGAAGCACTAAACCCATCGAGGGATCTGCCCAACACCGATGACAAGCGTGACACTGCATGAACAAACTTTTCTTCTGTAGTGTGTCTGTGTCGAACTGTGTGTGTTCTCCATGCTTCATTGCATAACCCTCGGTTGTGATTACGTTCATCCAGCGTCAGGTACCTCTGCTGTTTTCATGCTCTTGAGAGGTATCCGTCTGTATCTTACTGCTGTAACATAATTTAACTCTTATGTTTGTACTACCTCCCATGTGTTTTCGCGTTCGGCAAACTTTTCCTTCTATTGTAATTTTAATTACTGTCGGTTCCTCCTATGTATGTTGTGCTCGCTGTGTATCGTGTTCATATTTGTCGCGCCATCTTGTACATAGTTTTATATTTTACTCTGTTTTTATCCATGTACTCTTTTTGTATTCATCATGTATTTTGTATTTTTGATATTTTTATAAATGCTATGCAGACACCCTGAACTCTCATCTGTACCCTGACCTTATCTTCATCCACTTCTCTTCACTCTCCCATCCTTCTTTCACCATCTTTCTTACCTCCAGGTTGTACCTCTGAGTGGAACCTGGTGCCCCCTTTTTCAATTATTATAATAATAATTATTATTGTTATAAATTTGTGTAAACTCTCTTTCAGCATTAGTAGCGACAGAGCTAGGTCATTAGGACAGCACGCAAGCTGATAGAAACTTTTGTCAATCCACTCCATACGAGTGTATATGTAACCTCATTTAACAGCATCTAATCTTAGGTTTAGTTACATGTATCTTACGATTAGTTGTATAATGAACTTTCTTTTGTTAATTGTAAAATTGGTCCACCTGTCTTATTCACCAAAAAAGGAATACTTGTACCTATCGACTTACCCACGCAACTTCCCAACTCGATTTTTCCGTCTTATAGCCATCCGATGTCTAATGAGGTCGGGTTTTAACAACCTGTGCCGATTAAGTGGTTAATAGCTCACCCCCTGTAGTCCCCGGCTTATCTCACAAATATGTCATGTGCATTATTCATAGAAAAAATTATTAAGATATTTCTGCAAACATAATTATTGTGTTTAGTTTAGTATCTATCAAATTATTGTCATAAATATACTAACTGTGTCTACAAAAACTTTGTTTCTTTGAATACCTGATACAATTGTATTACAATTGAAATGATTATACAAGTAATAACTTAACAATTATTATAGTTAAATAAGTTAAAAACATAACTTTTAAAGCAATCTAAAGTTGCAACAGTAAGTTAGTTTTTCTATAAGAATATTAAAACTTTGTATATTTTTACTTACATGAACTTCTTTTATTCATATATTTGTAGTGGTTATTCAAGACAAGAATAATAAAAAATGATATGATCGAAATCTTTGATGAAAATGTCCAAAAATATAATGAGCTGGGAAAAGAACCAATTGAAAAAGTTCTTAATGGAACTCACGCCATACTAGCATCAAGAGAGGGAATTGAATTGAACATGACCGATCGCGAAAAAAAAGAAGTCTTTATTTCAGAAGATATACTTTTTACGAAATTCGAGTGCCTAAAAATAAATTTAGTCAGAGTGAATTATGCTGAAAAAGTCTTTAAATTGTAAGTATGAAAAATGTGTTTCTAATTACTCACAATTTAATTAGGGGATAATGTTACTTAACATTAGTATTTTCGCTCTGTCTGTGGAAAGAATCGACTAGTGATCAATGTTAGATGTTACGTTATTTTCGCTAAACCAACCAGCACACTCTCTTATGGTGTTAGCGCGTTTGCTTAATGTAACTGGTAATATGTGTTATTTATTTTATTTTCTTTCACTAAATGACAGAACGACTTTTTCGTTGTGTTAGTTTTCTGTATCGTTTATGAACTGTATATAATCATGAATTTACAACTACTATACCGAATTTCTTGGTATTGCAATAGCAGAAAGTGAAGCTTTCATAACACTGTTCAGAATGGCGGTGACATGTTTAACAAATGAAGAAGAAACCGGAATTAACTTGCCACAACTATGAGATCGATGATTGATGCTCACTGGTTAATATACAAGTTAATTGTTTCCATAGACAGACTGCAGTTTCCGATTGACCTCTCGTCATTAAGCAGATTACACTGTGAAAAGACTTCCCGTTTCTACCGTCTAAATAGAGACTAGTTTCTCATCGATAAACCTACAACCACAGAGAAAAGTTTTTCATAGAAAGACATACCAAGTAGCAGGCCTACTTTATGAGAATTGTCTTTGTGTTATAGTAACTTTTTCTGTCAATTTAATTCAAAATATTTTTCAACAATCATTTCCTTATTAAAATACAAATTCTCGAGATCACTTAAACATATTTCTATGCAAATGGCATTGAGCCACGCATTAATTGTATCATGCAGTTCGAATGTGTGATGTATCTTCAAAACGAGTTTTATCGTGTTAAACAGAATATGTATGTTTCCATAATGCGATAGATTGCATATTTAAAAAAACAAAGTCGATTTTAAAACTATACACCGATAATCGCAACTGTTTTCGTGTGAAGAAATTCAGTGATACCACTGTGTTAATGCATAAAAAACAAATAATTTATGATTACGTCAGAGTAGAGTCTGCCATATGCAAAATGTCGACGTCTTATTCTCTTACCTGAAAATGTATAGCCTATACAGTGTATTCGATCATGCTGTAATCAACATACTCAAAGTTTTATAGCAAACAACTAACTATGCTTTTTACGATGTTTAATTTTGTCACGTGACGAAAACACAAGACAAAACTCCTGCCTTTCCTGATCGTTTTGATAAACGTTAAATTTATACGATGATAATACCTTCAGTTATTTAAATCTGAAGGAATCTGTTTGTGTTTTTAACCGGTTATAAATTATGAAAAATTTATATCAGTAATCCAAACTAACTGCAATTTAACTAGTTATAAGCTAAGGACTGATACCAGAACGTTACACATATGCCAAACTCCGCAGATATACAATTCTGATATAAAAAATGGCTTACATACAATCTACCTTAGACCGTATAACTTTTATATAAAATTATAGAGTACTTAAAAAACAGGAATATTGAAGTTATACTTGAATCAAATTTATAGTTTTTTTTAAAATAAAATTTATTTTTCAAGTATTTGCTTGCAAATGTTGTATTCACTATGTCACTATTATTTACCTTACAATGTAATACTTAAAAATAATTATTAATATTTTATGTTGTATGTACTAAATCACGAAACAACATTAATCTCGCAAACATCATAACGTATTATTCTAAAAGTGGAAACTAATAAAAAGTTTGTTTTTTATTAGTTTCCATTTTTACAAAGAAGAAATTATATCATGTTAAACGAATATAATCATTAGATTATAATATGGTAATAAAACCAACAATATTAAAAATTATGGGATATTGTTAAGGTGTCAGAAACCTGGAATTAACTTAGTATATTTTATCTTGTCATTCCTAAGCATTTATTCTGGTGTAAAGCTGCGTTAAACTACTATTGTGCAGTATCACTCAGCCACTGACAATTGGTAGAATGTTATAAAACGGAAAACTCCAAAATATTTCGTTTCGAGTTTTCTAAATTTTTTATGAAATTTATTCAATTTATAAGTTAAATAATTCTTGCTTTTGACGAAATTTCTTGACACAAACTACAAAACATTAAAATGTTTAAAGATGAAAATTACTTTGTTGAAAATTCAATTTTGTTAAAAAAGATCTTTCTTTAAAAAATAATTGATGAAACTTCACAGTTAAGAACGATAAGTTCAATCGTTGTTATTTTATCTGTACCGCATTTCATCAGACACAAAGACTACTTGGTTCTTTGTAATTCTTTATTTTACTATGCATTTCGGGTGCAATCTTTTGGTCTAACTTGCATTTCTCATCAGGTGTTACATTTCCATAGGGGTAGAAAACACATTTATTACATTAATTATTGTAGTGAAATTTTTGCAAGTTACACGAAGTTAGTACAATTTTTTTACATGTTAAAAAAAGTTATTACAAATTATATTATTATTAACATTATAGTGAGCTAATCTTTTTTACATTTAGACATTCAGTTACGAGATGTTAGTGTTTTGTCCGCTAAGGCAATTCTAACAGCCTTTCTGTCGGTTTAGTTGCTTTTTTTAGTTTCTCTCATTTCCTCACATACTTCGTCAATCTCCATGCCGTTGTTTAAGTTTATGGTGTTGTTTTTATTAACTGTTGCGAAGTGTTCTTTCAATTTTCGTAAATAATTGTCCTTCTCTTTGTGGATTATTTTTGCGCTTTTGATATCGATTGTACAGTACATCCAAATTTGCTGCAATGATTAGTCCATGATGATTAGTTATATTTGAGTATGATTGCTGCTTCATGTTGTTTCATTCTGGTTTTGAGTTGCCTTCCTGTTTCTCCTATGTATATTGCTGGTTTTTTGCATGTACTGTACATTTTATTTCATATACAACTGCTTCGTCTAGTTTTTCGTTATTTCTAATTTTATTGATATTGATGTTGTTTCTTATATTATTTTTTAGTTTGGCTGCTAGTATAATACCATTTTCCTTTGAATACATTTCTATATTTTTCATATGTGCCTTTTATATAGGGAAATGATGTATATGTAATATTCGCGTTGTTATTTTTAACATTGAGTCTGATTATTATAAATCGTGTTATCGATTTTTTTATTAATCTGTTTGAATAATCGTTCGAAATAAAAGTATTTATTACTTCACTTTTTTGTTTTTCTCTGTCATCAACCTTAGATGTTCTGTTCCATATTTTTGATAATGCTGTTATAAAAATATTTCTTTTAATTGTTATAAGACAATACTGTTTATAGTTATGAAGTTTGTCTAAATTGCGGCATTTTGTATGGATTTATGTTGAGGATGTTTTTTTCCCGGTTTATAGTAATGTCTAGATAATTAATTTTATTTTTATTCTCTGTTTCACTTTCAAACTTTAGTGTATTGCTAAGTGTGTTTGCATAGTCGCGTAGTTCGCAAGTGTGTTCGCATGGCATTACTACCTTACATACAAAAATAGTATTAGTATGGGAACAATAATCGAACTAAAACTTGTCAAAATATGAATGACAGAAATAGATAAAAAATTAGAAAACATAAATGGAATAGTTTCTATGGCTAGATATGTAGATGATAAAATAATAATATACGACAAGGCAATAACAAATAAAAATTTAAAATACAACTATGCGAACACACTTAGCAATACACTGAAGTTTGAAAGTAGAAAAAGGAAATAAAAATAAAATTAATTATGTAGACATAACTATAAACCGGGGAAAAACATCCTCAACATAAAACCAAAAAAAAAAAAAAAACGCAGCAATGTAGACAAACTCCTTAACTATAAATCGAATAGTCCTATAAGAATTGAAAGAAATAATTTTATAACAGCATTATCTAAAAATATGGAACAGAACATCTAAAGTTGATGACAGAGAAAAACGAAAAAAAAAGAAGTAACAAATACTTTTATTTTGAACGATTATTCAAACAGATTAATAAAAAAATGGATAACACAATTTATAAGAACCAGACTCAATGTTAAAAATAACAATGTAAATATTACATATACGTCATTTCTCTATATTACAGGCGCATATGAAAAATATAGAAATGTATTCAAAGGAAAATGGTATTATACTAGCAGCCAAACTAAAAAATAAAATTAGAAACAACATCAATATCAATAAAATTAAAAATAACGAAAAACTAGACGAAGCAGGAGTGGTATATGAAATATAATGTACATGCAAAAAACCAGCAATATACATAGGAGAGACAGGAAGGCAACTCAAAACCAGAATGAAAGAACATCAAGCAGCAAGCAGACTGAAATATAACCAATCATCATGAACTAATCACTGCAGCAAATTTGGATGTACAAACGATATCAAAAGTGCAAAAGTAATCGACAAAGAGAAGGACAATTATTTACGAAAATTCAAAAAACACCTCGCAATAGTTAATAAAAATAGCATCATAAACTTAAATAATGGCATGGTGATTGACGAAGTATGAAAAAAAATGGGAGGAACTAAAAAAAGCAAGTAAAACGACAGAAAGGCTGTTAGAAATGCCTTATCGGACAAAACACCAACATCTCGTTACTGAATGTGTAAATGTAAAAAAGGTTAGTTCACTATAATGTTAATAATAATATAATTTGTAATAACTTCTTGTAACACGTAAAAAGACTGTAGTAACTTCGTGTAACTTGTAAAAATTTCACTACAATAATTAATGTAATAAATTTGTTTTCTACCCCTTATAGAAATGTAACACCTGATTAGGGATGCATGTTATACCAAAAAATTGCACCCGAAAGACATAGTAAAATAAAGAATAACGAAAAACCCAGTAGTCTTTGTCTCTGATGAAATGCGGTCTAGATAAAATAACAACGATTGAACTTATTGTTCTTAACTGTGAAGTTTCATCAATTATTTTTAAGAAAGAAAGATTTATTTTAAGAAATTGAATTTTAAACAATATTAACAAGCCGCACAATTAATATTACATATCTGTTACTTATGAAAATTACTAGTTTTTTACAATTTTATGTTTTAAATAGATTTTGAATACTTAAACTAAAATGTTTATAAAATATTACATAAGTCAAGTAATTTATTCAACATATAGAAAAGTTTAATGGTATATATTTTTATATAACAGGGTAAATCTTATTGCACAAAGTGGATTAATTGAGAAAATTCGTACAGATATGCGTAATGAAAGACGAAGAAGTGACCTCTTCTACAATGATAATGAAATTCATAGTGAGGAAGACAAACCTCTGGAAATAGATGATATTATGAGTCTACTCTACTTATTACTTGCAGGATATTTGATCTCTGTTGTAGTATTTCTTACAGAATTTCTAGTAGACAAGAGAGAAAAGTTTTCAAGAAAGAAATGCAGAGTGAGACCATTGAATATTGTTAATTAATATTTAATTATATTTGAAAATTTACGTAATAGTGCTGTATTTGTTAAAGTAGTTTTTGAATTCATTAACTTTTTATATTTTAATGTTTTGATCAACAATACCATAAATTGTGATAAATCAAAGTTTTAGCAATTGACAGTTAAGTCTTTGATTTGTGTGCATGTAAATGAATAATCAAAAGCCATAAAAGCCACAGCCGGGTGCTAAACGTTAAATTCTTGATAAAACGTGTAGAAAAATATATGCTTACAAATTGTTCTATTAAACATTTAAAAGAATTGTAATTAACTTATGGCAGATGGTTGTCGTGATGCACAAGCAGTCCGTTATTTTTAGAATATTCCCATTATATTGACAGAACTTGATTTCTGCTCGACATAAAAATATCCACGTCGTGTTAAAATTACTATCGCAATTTCTATAACATGTTAATGCTAACCTTGGATATGATTTCTACAATTCACATTCGCAATTCGGGCATGTTACATGAAAGAAGAAAATATCTGTTGTTAATGTAATAAATTCGGTTTAAATGAGTTTTAGTCTGTTTGTCAGGCCAAATCATGAAACTATTTTAATAAAATTAAAATAGAATGGCTCGTTATTCTGGCTGGAATTTGATGCACTAAGTAACGCTATAAATGATTTAAAATTGGAGTATTCTTAATGACACCCTAACTATTATATAATGTTATTTAGATGCAAATTTTATACACTTAAAAACGAAAACAGATAAAGTATGATTTTATCATATTAGTAACGTCTGTTTGTCAGAGATAAGTAGAAAAAATAAAATATAAATATTTAACATTAATAAAATTGCTCAAAAAGTTTTTAGTGACGAAATACAAGAGAAGCATGAACAATACACTTTCTATTGCATAAACAGATGTACTGTATAACAGATTTTCGAATGTGCTAAATAACCGAGAGTGAACATGCGTAAAGTTTTCTTAAAGCTAATGAGTAAAGCAGCCAGAAACAGATCTACGTAGGGACTGATAGGAATTAAGCCCTTGCCCCAAGTATCAAAAGCCAACAAAAATTGAATTACAGTAAACTCTCGATTATCCGTGTGCGAATTATTCAGTTTGCAGATTATCCGTGCATGAATTTAATTTAAAAAATATAATTATATGTGTACGTATTTTTTTAATATTCGCTCGCTTTCGTGTTTACGCATGCTATAAGTGTGCACGTGTTTGTATTTAGATGTTTGAAGCAAGTGGTAAGGGTATCTGAAGTCAGCTGGACTGGTTTTAGCTAGGCTGCTTCTTTCGCGCCATACGTTTCGTTCGGAGGAGAAAACGATAGTGAGTACATTTATACAAAGTTTCTTTTAGTTGCATGTTATAATACATATTACAACTTAAGATTTGATTATATCTACGTATGTATAATACATATTATACATGATATTTTGTTGACACTTTGTTGGAGTACATCGACCAATAGGAATTCGAGTATAACCACATAATACCACTTTAAAAAATTCGAACTGATATTAAAAAATTTATCATTAAAAGTCATTAAAAGATTTCTGCAAACAAACCAAAACCACAAATTTTCTTAATAATAATAAACATAAAACATGTTAAAATAATTGTCTGCCTCAGAAATGTATATGTTGAATTTTGGAAATAAATAATTATAGTTCGGATTATCCGTGTTTTTTGATTATACGTGCCGCCTCTCCCCACCATTTGCCTGGTTAATCGGAAGTTTACTGTATTATCATAAATTTTTAATACTTTTTCATTAATTTTATAAATAAATATATTTCAACTCTGAATTTGATATTATTAACAATGAATTTTGAACCCGAAATTGAAGATTCCTTTCTATTAAAAAATGGGTCTCCATTGTACTTCAATAAGCCCTAGATCCGAAAAATCTAGATCTGCCCCTGAAAACAGCTTTTTGCTCTTTATTACATGTCAGCAGTTGCAAATTTAAGGAACTCTTGTCTTCAATGGCATGTGAGAAAAATCATATAGAATGTCATGTTTCATGCGATTTCGTCTAATTAATTGTATTTTTCAATAATTTTGATTTATCACATTATACTTCTCTTTCAAGATCTTCTCTCAAGATTCTTGTCAAAGCACACCCATATCATTTCTTTAAATATTTATCAGTAATCTGAAACTTCGAATATAACGTAGTAATCATAATCATTTTTATAAACGTTTAAGACTGAAATAAGCTTGTCTCGTTTGTAGAAGGTTTTGCCAACGTTCTAGATTTATTGTGAAAACAGAAAACATGAAACATGTTCATGGAAACGAAAACGCATAATAGATTATACTAGACCAAAGTGTATGCTGGAATAGCAAACGTGAATTGAATTTATAAATTCAAATTATAAAGTTTAAGTCTTATTTCTGCACATTATACTCTGCAAAAAAGAGAAAATTTCGAAATATTTAAAAAATATATTAATTTATAACATGATATGCAATATCATTAATGATTGCACATTCTGATGTGACAAAGCTGGTTGTAATACAAATAATGTGTTGTATCTTCTTTAGACTGATTAAATGTAAATGTAAATGTACAGAAAATATTAATTACTTTGCCATTTTTCACAGTAGCTTATTAAGCATCACTTTAAAACTAGTCTTTTACAAACATTACAATAATTATTGAATAATTTATGTAAAACACAACTATTTATTCTCAAGTGTATAAAGCATTTCAAGATTTGAATGTTGTAACTCGAAACACAAATGTATGTTTAATTTGGAATTTATTAATGTGTACCTAATATACTAAATATTTAATTGAAAATACAGTCAAACCTTTAGATAATGACTACCAAGAAAAATGTATATGGCCTATCAGTGGCCAAGCGGTTCCGTTCGTAACCCATGGGACGTTGATTGTGGTTTTGCACCTCGCTCGGACAGGCTGGCCACGTGGAGTTTTCCGGGTTTTCTCCGCGTCTGTAACGCCTGAATAGGGGCCAGTTTTCCGTAAAAGTCCTCCCGGAAGGCATTATTTTTTCCCCGTATAAATATATGTAATTACTAACTATGTCACATTGCACCTCACGTCTTACCATGGGTTATCATAGTTAAGTGGCTTTCACCTAAAAAAAAAGATATACAACATGGCTGTTCTTTGCAGCTAACCTGTTAATTGTACGTGTTTTTTTTTACAGAAAAAAGTATAATGGTCGCTAGTCAGAAATGTCCGTTATTGGGAAGTTCGATTGTATATGCTTCCAAATATCCATATTAAAAATATATATCATAAATTTTTCATATGTACTCTAAACATTAAGACAATAAAATAATTATATTACTCTTATGTCTATGAAATTTCAATGCTTTCAACTGAAATATGAAACATTTATGAATAATTTGGTTACTTTTTACGCTATCGTTTAAAACAGTGTGTAATGCTATCTGTTATGACATTTTATTATTATAAAAAGTTTTATATTTTCAATTATTATAAAAGTTCATCGACTTAATTGTGAGGGTAAGAATGAGGTGTATGAAATATTTTTAATTTTAATAACGCAAAAAATCGTTATTAATACTGACTTTACTCGAGATTTGACATAAGATTTACTTCATCTTTCTACTCCATCGATCTTTATTGCCCAAAATTTAATATTGTCAATCCTCTTCATTAATAAACAAACATCGATACTCAATTTCAGAAATTTTCGTCACAAAGCAACGGAGTTATTAATTATTTTTCAAACTGATGGTATTAGCAATGGGTTGGATGAAACGAATCTTGTCAATGAAAAAAATAGATGGTTACTACTGTGATTATGACACCCAATTCTACTCCTTGTCCAATTACAAAGAGAGCCGATGTTAATCGTTAAAAATTGCATAATGGTCACTGTAATTAAGCACTTATCGGTTTGTTTACATTAAAAAATGAATGCGATTCCCACCTTTTTGTAAAGGTAATAAACATTTACTATTGTGACCTTGACTTCCAATCCACTTCTCTCCAATTACAAAAGAAGCCTACGTCAGGCGGTGACATCGGCTAAGATAATTTAAACGGAAGTGAAACTAGATATGTTTATGTTTTACGTTTTTTTGGATCGAATTACAGTAATGTAAACATAAAAACGTTAGAAAAAAAAATTACATAAATAAACGATATAATCGTGTTTTCTGGTGGCAATAATGCCAAATTTTTATTTTCAAAAAATCGCGATTATATTAAAAACGTTTTTTTACGATTTTTTAGCTAAGTGCTCAACAAAATCCCACCTGAATAATTCCTATCACCCCCCAATAAATCATACAACGGCGCAGTCCATTTTAAACTAATGGACCCACCGGTAGAAATGATTGACATGTCAAATGAAGTCACTTACGTGAGGTGATGTCACATCACGATAAGGAAAACAATTTTGCTCTTTATAGTACATTTATCACTATTATAACTGTAATAAAATGGTCCAAAAACGTAGCGAACCGCTGCAAATGTACTATATAAAAGTTAGGAATTACAAATATGATATAGTTGCTTTTAATATATCGTTAAGGATTTATGAAAACATAATTTATCAAAACTTTCTGTTTTTTATGTTCGAAGTAATAATCATCAAATTATGACATATCCGGGGATAACGTTTCAGTGAATGACAATATAGTTGCGTTTTCTAAGTGTGAATGATTTTGGAATAAATCATTCCCAGAAAACTACACTGTTCTCCATTTTCAGAAACTTAATTCAAACCAAAAATATTATTTTCAAAAGCTTTTACTTCGTTATGGTGTGTACACATTCATTTGTTTTCAAACAATATTCCAAAATTTCTCAAGTTGCAAATATCTTTTATAAAGTTTTTTTCTATCAGAAAACCTAGATTACTTATAAAAGATGGTTTCTTATATACAAAATTCAATAATATAAACTGAAAATTAATTTTATTTTCATAATAAATAATTTATCATTAGTATTAACCTTAGTTTTACTTGAAGAGAAATTTGCATTTTGCAAAAAAATATTACATTGCATCCTAAGAATTTTAATGCACTTTATCATCACTGATAGATTGAAGTTAGTGCTTAGGTCACGCATGCTGTATGGAAGCCATTAGCCCTATTTTGCTGTCATGCGAAATGACGTTTATGGTTTTGTTATTTGTGGTTTCTTTGCTTTATACAAAAATTTATATTAATATATTCGATAGAACAATGTTATTTATTTTATAGCAATAAATATTCTAGAGACTTTATTAAAATACTATATTTGTTAATTCCAATGCATCGCTATCAGGAAAGATAATAACTTTAACCTGTCAACTGTGCACTCGATAATCCGAAACAACACTGCTGTTGCGTACAGGTTTTGTAGTTGTTAAAGTGGTTTTTCAATTTGCGATATCTCGCTTAAAAATTGTAGTAGATATAATCTGTTTTCAGTTTTTTATCACGTACATATTACACTTTACGATTCTTCCAAAAAGTCAATAATTCGGATTTGTTTTACTATGATCCCGCATGCTACTATTATTCGAATGTGTTTGTATGTTAAATAGTTTGTACGCAATATACGATAGATGTATACCAAATATGATATGCAAAAAACAATTATCGTTACTGTTGATTTCATGCAATATCTGTCTCATTATTTTATACAGTTATTTCTAATTAATCCTAACAGCTTCGTTTTGAACCGAATCATTTTTAGACTGATTTCAGGCATTCAACAGCATTCACTGGTACTAAAAATAATGTCTTAATCATTCAGATTGCATATCAATTACACTGGAAAACAATAATTTTGTTTCGGGCTCAAAATTAGCATAATCTTATGTATTTTCATCTGCTGAATTCAAAACACTTCATAAAAATGACCGATTAGCTCTTGTTTTGAGGATACAGTGATATGTTATTTTTTACAGTCTGCATTTGTATTTTGGAGAAAATTTATTTTTTGGGAGTTGTCATACCTCTCACACATAATAGCAAAACGTTCTCCATATGTTTGTAGGTTATAAACATAATAAATGTAGCTATGATTTGAGTTTAATTTTGCTTCTGTTTTTCTTGGTTAAAATTTCTGGTTTTGGAGTACTTTTGAAGTGTAATACTGGTTATACCAAAATGCCACGAAAATGTGTAAATTTAGTAAACAATTTTTGTTATATTCGTACTGAAATAACATTTTCGTCACAAAAACACAATCTGATGCCTCTTCTGAAGACTGCCTATCACCATTATTTGGGTATAAAGGTAGGGGCAGGATAAGTCATGGGCTCCACGTTGCAACACTTGTTCAGTTATACTACGAGAATGACTGAAAAATAAAAAATAATCTATGGTTTTTGCTTGATTCCACTTATAAAGGCAGGATTGTTAATGAAGAAAAAAGAAACAGTTATTTACCAAAATATTCCATCTGCAATTCGACCTATTCCACATTCAGATAGTTTACCAGTTTCTACTCCATTCCAACATTATAAGCTCGAAGTAGAAAATGAAGAAAGTGTGGGAGAAGAAGAACCCAACAAGCGTTTTACATTACATGACCCTGATTTTGAGATATAAGATGATACACCGCAGACTTAATTAAGCAAAATTAAGTGATCTCATTCAAGATCTAGTCTTGTCAAAGAATAAAGCGAAACTTCTAGGGTCAAGACTACAGCAACGGAATCTTCTTCAACCTGATGTCAGGGTCTCACAGTACAGAGAACGTCAGAGAGATCTGATTCCTTTTTTTGAGAAGAAAAACAATCAGGTTGTTTGCTGTCATGTTAATGGCTCGATGAGTTTTTGAAATTGTTGAAATTGTTGAAATTTGAAATGTTTGAATTTGAAATTCAAACAATTTGAAAAATTCAAAAGCACTTTTAATGTTGTTAACATATGTGATTAAAATGTGTCGTTTTCTTCTTAAGCCATTAAAATTACATACTGCCACCTCTTGTATATCACAGAAACTAGAGCTAATAAAAATTTTTCTTTGTCATATTCCATTTTATAACCCCAAAATTAGTAAGATCCCACTCATAAAATAAAGGAAACATTCAAAAACATTTTTTTTGTTGTTCAGTGTTATAAAAGTTTCAAAATATAATAAAACGTTCGGTAATCTCGTCTCACTAATCGTGAAGATTTGTTGAAAACAGTTTCTTGGGAGGTCGGTCTACTTATGTGAAACTGCTTGTTACTTAGTTGTTACACACGTAAAAGTAAACTTTTCAAATTTCACTCGGACAATCAATTGGTTTTGAGAAACGCGTGGCAAAGTATTATCGTGATCTCCAATATGCTAGACTAAGGAATTTCTACTGTAGACGATACATATACAAAATGAACTATGCGTATTTATAAATGTTTTATATCTATTCGTTTCTATGAAAATGTTTCATAAATTATGTCTTCGTTTAATTTATAGAACTATACCATTAAATTGATGCAAAGGATTAATAGTGATTCTATGTATTATAAAAATGACATTGTTATTTATAATTATGATTAATTTTGATATAGAAAAATATTTAATATGATATGTCAATTGAAGCTAAATTATGTACTGATTAGATATAGTACTTTTCCAAATTTACAACATTCATTTTTGTACAAATTTCTGCAATGTTTTAATTTTTTACATCAAAATTTATTTATATGTCCTAGATATGTTATTTCATTATAAAAAAATGTTTATATAAATTACCCTTTTCAGTCAAAATAAACACTACATTATTCTGGAAATCAGCCTTGATGAAAATGTTTAAGAACTATACAATGTACTAATTAGTATTTCGTTTCTTATCCTTTGGGGTGCCTAATGAAGAAATTTCTGCCGAGCGCCTGGTGGGGTCCCACAGACCCCAAAATAAAACTCTACATTATATGGCTTGTAAAGATTATTTTAATATTATGTTAATATATATATATATATATAATAAGTTTATTAAGACATATTTAAAATAAAACAATCATTGATTTACGTTAAGTATTTATTCACACTACTACATAATTAAAAACATTAACTTTTTTTGTTGTAAAAAAAATATTAACTTTGTTTCTCTAGAAATCATGGTGTAATCTCATTATAATTTAAGTATTTTGGCTTCATTTTTTTAATGGCACATAATATAATTATCTGTTAAGGCACGAAAATTAATCTTCTTTAGTTAAAATTTAAAATCGTGAATTCAGGCATTTTTCCCATAGTAATTTCACATGTTCCATACAAATAAATTTGGATCATCCTTTACAGACGCTCAGTAGCTGCTTAAACGTTTATTTACTGACACCGTGAACATGCTAAATATCAAACACAAAAAATACGAATTTTACACAAAAAATGTTACTTACAATTTTGCAACGTGGAGCACCTGGTGAGGTCTGTGAGGCCCGGCACTTATTCAAACGCGTCTCGTTCGCAGAATATCGCCCGATGAACTAAAAATTTTGTGGGGATCGCAAGCGTATGAAGAGAACAGAAGCTACTAATAACCTTAAGTCGCTAACGCAACTATCAAAATAGTTATTGACTTTTGAAAATGAGTCAGGCCTCTGAAACCCCACCAAGCACCCCGAGGTTTAAAAAAATATTACGCAATACATTTTTAAGAAAAATCTTGTTTTATCATGATTCATCTGAAATATCTTTCGCTCGACCCATCTGTGCTTTTCTTTTACAGTTTAATTATATACGAGATGAAAGCCTAACTGCCTACTTCTAGATAAATTAATTAATTTCTAATATTTATTATAGCATTTACATAGTTCAAGAATTTGGCGTATCGTTCTGGCGTGTTTATCGGACATATTATCTGTGACATTTTATTTTCTGCAAATCAAATTCGAATTTTGAGTTGGTTTATTCTGCGCTAAAAAAAGCCAATAATGATCCATGCCCACTAACAATGTATACTGTATCATTATCTTTGAATAAACGTTATACATAAACTATTTGAGTAATTTTTTGGCATGGAACGCATTATCGCATTTCACATTAATTTAAATAGAAAAATTGTTTTTTATATAAAAAAAACTTTTTTAAATTAAGGTTTGTAAAAACCTTACTTAATGCTCTGGCTCTGTGATAGCATTGATTATATTTTAATTATTTAGAAATGGTCAGTGGATTGTATGATAAATTTTTTACCATCTTCGATTTAATGAGAGTGATGGAGTAAGAAAAAAATGTGTAGTAGTTTCTACAAAAATACGACACCAAAATCACACTTTTATATTATAAATCTAAAATTAGATAGTGCATAATCTGTATTTGTCCATGTCTATGTTATCAACTGTAACAAAAAATCATTTATTGTGATATTGTGATGACGTCAAGCTGCAATATTTAATCATATTCATAAATTACTCAATTTAATGTATATGCTCTCCATTTCGAGATATTAGTGTTTTTCACCTATATATTGTACATTTCTGGTAGCAATGAAGTTGTGCTACCATCTATCGAACTCTTTTCACAGAAAAATATTTGAATTGGTACCACGTGACTTTCACCTTGTATCTGAAGTTCATATAGTTCCTCTTAGCATCTTCATTGCTTCATAGCCTTAAGATTCTCAAAATTCGGCATGAATTTTATCTCTCTAACACATTTCTCGAAATTAAGGACAGACATAAAACAGACAAAAAACAGTGAAAATTTACAAGTTTACAGTTTTTTCAAATTCCATCACAATAAATAAATTTTTCAACTAGTATCTTTTGTTTAGATTTATATACCAACTTTTTACATTAAAAATGTATTTAAAGCTTATTAAATTATAAGTATTTTGAAAATAAATTTCACTAAATTTTTTTATTTTTCACAAAAAATTATTTCGAAAATCTGTTTCAGCTTAATTTTACAATTCTGCGCACAAAAATACTAAAATTATGCATTATTTAATAAGAAAATTAGATAATAAAAAACTTTATTGCTTTTAGCAATAAAATATTCTAATGTGGAATATAATCGGCAAACACATAAAATGCGGTAGATTATAAGAGAAAGGTAGTATGAGATTTTTAATTTTTTCCATATTTATTTTATTGAAATTAAAATTAAAAGATATTTTGTGAAATCAAATAACTTTCTGTTTTAGTAAAAATAGGGTAAACACGTAAATACTAAATCTATAATAATCATTTTAAGGTAAGGATGAAAACAAGGTTCACAAAGAAATTATCTAAGTAAAAAGTATACAAAATTAATTCTATAATAATTTGTCTTGTAAAAAATTACAAATGAATAATCACAATGTAAAAAATTAATATGTTAGAAACATTGAAGTTGAGTAACATTCAATTTCGTTTTATTAAAATTTTATTCAAAGAATAGAAAAAATTATCATTAAAAATTTATAAGTTTGGTTTGTTACAAAAAAATTATCAATATAATTCAAAAGAAAATAATTCAAAATTTTTTGTCTAATTCTTTTATTTGAGGAATATGAGAAAATCTGTTGTTTAGATTAAGTTTTATTTTTTCGTTTCATTAAGATTTTTTACAATGTCGAATACGGAAAGCAAAAGAACTGCTGCTACTAAAAACAAAATGACACATTTAAAATATTTTAAACGGTAACAATTTATCAGAAGGACTTTGAGAGCATTGAATGTAAAAAATATTTACGGTTTTCTTGATTTACATTCGAGTTCCAGCGAACAGTTAGAAATAAGAATAAGTCTGAAATTAAGTGAATTAGTTTTATTCACGTATCGTACGTTTGATTTTTTAAAGATGGTTGCCAAAATCAGTTTTATTTTTGTCATGGCCCAACGATACCCTGTAAGAAAATTGCAATGCACATTTTGTTGTTTTATAATTTTAATTCGTAACTTAATATAAGTATATTATAAAACGCGCAGATTTAAAACATGATAAAAACAATTTTATAACCGAAGCGGAAATAAATTATAAGAAATGTATTCAAAATAAAGAGTTCTGACAAAATGATAGTTAAATATCAAGGACAACATTCTGTTCAATACTATTAAATAGTAACCTTGACATTTGACTCACTTCTGACTGGGAAAGGAGTTTGTTTACATAGTAATAAAACACTTAGCACGTTGTTGTCATTTAGGATGGGTAGTAGGTGGCAGCTCAGATGACACCCTGTTGCGAAAGTAATAAACTTTAACTGACCTTGACACACGATCTACCCCTCTCCTATTACTAAAAATAACAACTGGGGAGCAGTTCTTTAAACAGTAATAAAACACTTGGCAGTTTATTAAGTAACTTCTCCCCTCTACTCAAATTACTACAAAAACAATTAACACTTAACAGTAGAAATTGACACAGGGTCTTATTCCTCTCCGATTACAAAGGAACCGACGACAATCAGTGAAAGTTGAGATAATCTATTGGCAATTGAGACCTGATCTGTTTATTTTAAAGCTGTATCGTCTCAAATTACAGGAAAATAAACGTAAATAAAACATTATACAGAAAGAAAAGTATAAAGATAACGGATAAAATCATATTTCTGATGATCAGTGGCGGCAAATTCACAATTTTAAAAGAAAAAAGGCCGATGCTACACACGCAGTTTTAGGCAAGCGATGAGCGATTAGTCTTGTCAACCTGCAGAGCGCTTGACTGCACGCTTAAGTCCCTCCGGCTCGATTTCCTCACCCCTATTACGGCTCAAATCGGATTAGTCCACCTGAAACGCCTTTGCTAAGAGATAGAACGTTTTGGTGTAACAAGTGAACAATTTTCACAGCTGCGCAATCGATCGACTGATAGTATATCATTTTGGTCGGGAGTGTACATACAATGACGCCTTTAAGAAAAGAGATTACGAGCTTGCTGCAGCCATCGAGTTCTTGGTCTTTTTCAGGCCATCGTGTATTGACAAATAAATATGTTGATATCTTTATTTTTTGTGTATTCTGTACTGTACTGTATTAAACAAAATAATTATGCGGAAGGCGCTTGCCATTTTCTCAGTTATCTTGTTTGTCATAGAAAAAAATGTGGTGACCTCTGCTCTGTACTAATTCTTTCCTGTTTGTTCCACGTTCTGATGTTGTGCCATAACAAGTGTGTTCCCCTTTCAACATAAATAAATAAGTATATATATATATATATATGAGAACCGGGTTTAACCCGGCCCAAAATCTTTTTTTATTGTTTAAGCCCCCTCGTAAGTAATTTCAGAAAAGGTTAAAATTAAAAGAATGTTCAGTCTTCTGTTGCCAGAAAGCACTTCCTTTCTCTTCGGATTCGAACTCTTAGTCACAGAGATCAAATTATTAGCGATTCACCATTTATTGCGATTGGTGATCGAAGATAACGTGACCTGTCGTATATAAGGGGAAAAAAGGCTGATAACGGGTTCACTGAAGGTTTGAACAAGACGCATGTCCTGTCTGATCTGAATCGAAAATCGAGGGTCGAAACCCGAAGACTCCGAAGCCTGCTGATGACCAGCAGCCATGACCGGAGAACGACTTAACCTCCTGCTTATCGATACAATTACACCAGCCGATACATCCTAGGAAGAGGTATGACCTTGAAATTGTCTCTGCAAATAAATCGTTATTTGTTTTTATCATGGTTTCGTTTATTCGAATATGACCTTAAACTTATCGACAAACCCTTGCACGCTTCCTCCACTCCACTTGAGCAATAAGTACCCAATCCCGACAATTCGTGATATAATTAAATTTTGGCCATTCGCGACAGTGGTGTAGGTCTTGCCAACCTGTTCCCCCGAAAAAAAGGAAATACGACTCTGTCCTACATCACGGCATTCCCACAAATTGGTATCAGGTGTGGGGTCGACTGCTTCGAACTATCAATAAGAAAAAAAAGTCATATTTGAGTAACAAGGTGGATTTAAGTCGAATTAGGGACTTAATTATGAGTAGAAGGAATTGGACAAGTATAGGAAAAATATCCTAACTGCTTTGGGTTAGTAAAAGTGATGGAAAACAATCCTCAACCCATGGCAGGGCCTGCTGACTGAACGAACCTGCCACCAATCTGAAATCCAAGACCGAACCCCCTTAAGTTAAATGGTCTAGGCAGAAGGATTTCATTACTGCCCGTATTCTCTGGAGACACGCAAAGCCCCCGTGTAACAGACTTTTTCAATTGTTTAGTAGATATTATGAAGGTTGTGGCATGGTCGAAAGCGCAAATGCTGGCGGTAGCGAAATGAAAACTAGCAAGCATATGTCAATGATTTTCACGATTTTAAAAAGAATTATGCTCCAGCGCTTTGGTCGATTGCATCTTACTTTTAGATTAAATGGATTTTATTTCTGTGTCTAAAGTATGAATGAAAATGTCCAAGCGTATGCAGCCTGGTTGCAAGCGCTAGCGATGAATGAGGTAGAAATCAGGCCAGAAACTGGTGCGGATGCGGCAGAAACCGTTATCATTCAGCGAGTGCAAAGAAAAGAGTTAGACGAATGCTAAAAAATTCAATTCTTTAACGAAATCACGCTGAGGATCCAACAAAGGGTAATGAGTCGTGACCCTAAATCCTTTGATAAGGCGCTAAAAGCTGCGATTAATGAGAAAACAATTGAAGAACTCACTGCGCGTTTACGCAGGAATATGCAAACAGTTAGAAATTTGGAGCAATCGACTGATCATCCCTTGTTAGACAATTTAACCCAGTTAACTGAGACACTGTAAGAACTTAAAGATAGCATGGACTGGCTCACTCGATGTACAATTCTACGTGATTATAAGACCCCATACGGGAGACAAGATGGTCAGAAAAATTTTGCGAATCCCACCTATGTCAATCGCAATTTCAGACCTGACTGACAGAGCAACCAAAATCAACACCAGAACTGATATAATAACAATAACGACATAGGAAATGATAGAAATAGAGTTCAATTCAGAGCCCAGTCTCCAGCAGAAGATCGAGATCGCTGGAGAGACCAAGTTCAAAGTGTCAAACATCAACGACCTCGAATTAGACCTAAAAGAAATGTTATAGTTGAGCGGAAATGACGATATACTGATTCTTGTAGAACATTTTCTCCAGCTTATATCGCATCGACAAGAGAAAAGAGCAACAGGAAATAGAAAGGCAAGATTGGACTAACGAGAACCTCTTCCATACCTAAACCTATCATTTTGGTTTACATTAATAATATTCCTGTAAAGATGCAAGTTGATCTCGTTAGTTTAGTTGATTAAGTAATTAGTTTATATAAGCTTGTGAAAGCACGCTTATATCAACTAATCTAGCAAACAAATTGAAGGAAAAACGCCCGTTAAATTTGGTATATCAAAAGGAAGATAGCAGGTTCACAGGGCAATTCTGTCCCAACCGTACGCACGGCGGTTCCCATCTTTAAATTAAGAGGACATAAGTTCCCCCAACTTTGCAGAATCATTCGAGCAGGAATCACCTCTCTGTGTGACCGCATATTAGGGCGAGACATTCTCGAAACTGTACGAATGACTCTCGATTTTCCTAATAGCCAGGTGATTCTACAGGATAAAAAGGTCGTTCACTTTTGTTCACCTTCCAAACCCATAAAACAGAAGATAAAGGGATTCAAGAGTCATGAGAAACGTCCTCCCGAATAAGGGCAAATTCGAACGCTTTGAGTGCCTTTCACCAGGAACTCTATAACAAATCAGAAATAGAAACGACTAAAAAGTACGGCCCATAAAAAGATTAAACAACCGAAAATACAGTGGAATGAGGCTGACATGACCGTCGATCAATCTGAAGTATCACAAGGAGAAGACACATTATGGGCTACGCCACCACCTAGCAAATTATCTGGCCCTTGGGATGAAACTATTCTGGCCTCCTTACTTTTCCTACCACCAAAAGAACTGTCAGAACCAGAAAGCAAAAGCGAGTTAGAGGAATTTGAGCTAGAAAGCAAAATGTGTGAAGCGGAAATGACTGAGGAACAAGAAATCATGCCTCCATATGCACTTTGAAGTCGCGGCTCGGTGGAAGACCAATTGTGGGTTATGCCTAGACGTAGCTGCATACCTCAATTAATTTCTCCTGCCACCAGTCAATCGTCTTCTCCATAAACTTTAAGTTGACTATTGAAATTATCTATAAAACAATAATCGCATGCTGAGTGTAAAAAAAATCGATCGAATTCTAGTAAACAACTTTTCTATATGTATATATAGTCAATCAGAACCTATCTCCTTGATTGGAAAACTATTACTTCCCAAAAGGATACGGCAGTTAATGCTAATACCCATATTTCCCTATTTTAGGGAGGGAAGAAGTTGACTCGAGAGAAGCGACCACATTCTACTCCCCGACATCTTGTCAACTCAATCAGCCTTAAATTCAGAGATAGAAGCCATAGAAGCCATAAAACAAAGAGGGACTAATTCATTTATTACGATACAGTTATTACGATCTCTTCTAAATGGAGCCTTAACCATAATATATATCCATCAACTCCCAGATGTTTACGCGATGTTCGAACCTAAACATCCGGTTTCGCTATTTAAATATTATACAGGGTACTCAATCACGGTAGCCCTAACTGTCAATTTAAGCATCTTTGCAAGTCAAGACTAAACATCTGAGGATTGCACTATCTAGGGACAGGCAGTCCTATATCCTATGCAAACATTACGACTTAACTACGTGTAAGACCGCTTACTTCCCTATGTGCTCATTAGACTGCCCCATACAACGAGAGCTGCAGAAAAACTGTGAATATTCTCTATTTAGTGGCAAGAAAACCAAAGTCAAAGCCAAAAGAAAATTTTGCAATAATTGTTACTCTTATTGAGGGTTCCAACATAACCCTACTACCCCAAACAATTATCCATATATGTATATTTTAGCATTTCTCGTATTCATAGTTTATATCTTTGTAATTAACAATATTAAATTTTCGAATATTTATAGGAATATCAAAAATTTTATTCGATTATTAATTTTTACCTTTAGAAGTTTCGAATATTAGTGTTTAAGGAAATGTTTATATTTTATTATCTAAATAATTACCTATAATTCTCCGAGATAGACTAATATCCTGATTTACGTATGTCTTCTCATACCTCTCTTCTTCATGCCCATGAACTTTAACCCTCGGGGTGCCTAATGAAGAAATTTCTGCCGAGCGCCTAGTGGGGTCCCACAAACCCAAAAATAAAACACTACATTATATAGCTTGTAAAGAAAATTTCAATGTTATGTTAATACATATATACAATAGGTTTATTAAAACATATTTAGAATAAAACAATCATTGATTTACGTGAAATATTTATTCACACGACTACATAATAAAAAACATCAACTTTTTTTGTTGTAACAAAAATATTAACTTTGTTTCTCTAGAAATCATGATGTAATCTCATTAAAATTTAAGTATTTTGGCTTCATTTTAATGGCACTTAATATAATTATTTGTTAAAGCATAAAAATTAAGCTTCTTCACTTAAAATTTGAAATTGAGAATTCAGGCATTTTTCCCATAGGAATTTCGCATGTCCCATGCAAATAAATTTGGATCATTTTTTACAGACGCTCAGTAGCTGCTTAAACGTTTATCTACTGACAACGTAAACGTGTTATAAATCAAGCAAACACAAAAAATACGAATTTTACACAAAAAATATTACTTACACTTTTGCAACGTGGAGCGCCTGGTGGGGTCTGTGAGGCCCGGCATTTATTCGACCACGTCTTGTTCGCAGAATATCGCGCGATGAACTAAAAATTTTGTGGGGATCGTAAGCGCATGAAGAAAGCTGAAGCTACTAATGACCTTAAGTCGCTAACGCAAATATTAAAATAGTTATGAACTTTTGAAAATTAGTCGGGCCTCTCAGACCCCACCAGGCACCCCGAGGGTTAATCTAATCACTTTTTACGTTAATACGTCTTTTTTTTAATACCAAGACAATGCCAATGTGCAATCCTGCCAGAAGGATGTAGCCTCCCACGACGCTACCACAGCTCAATCGTAGATTGAAATTCTGACGTTTGCTTTAATGCACTCAACAATAATAATACCTGCATCCTACGTGCATCGCCAGACATTACGAACTTCCATGAAACTTGTTTGCTGATTACCGAAGTAATCTGCGACCATCAAAAATCTAACAATGTAACTTCGTTTAACGGACTAACTACTTACCTTGAGCAAAGGAAATCTAACAATCACGTCGTTCCTCAAAATACGAACTGTCACTCTTACACCTAACCGGACCAACCAATTAACTGATTGACAACTGATCAACAAATCGGTTATCAAACGTATAGTAACCAGACCACTTATCCATCGAATTTATCGTATTGTTTTAATATTGTTTCTTAAAAAAAATACAATTGTAACTCGTTAATCTATACAATCTCGATTCAATCTTATTATAATATTCGATACAATTCTATCAAGTCAATCTACACAATTGTAATGTATTTCAAATAACCTAGCTATACTTATTTATAGTAGTATGTATTGACAAATGAGAAAATAATAATCAATATAAACCCCTGACAGTTAAATCAAATCAAACTAGTCCTTTTTAGGTCAAGTTCGATTTAGAAAAGACCGATGTAATGTGAGAACCGAGTTTAACCCGGCTCAAAATCGTTTTTTTTTTTTTTTTTTTTGGTTCAAACACCCTCGTAATAAATTTTAGAGAAGGTCGAAATTAGAAGGATGTTCAGCCTTCTGCCACTGGAAAAGCACTTTTTTTTCTCCAAATCCAAACTCAGTCACAGAGATCGAGTCATCAGCGATTCACCAACTATCACGATTGGTGATCGAAGATAACGTGACCTGTATTATATAAGGGGGAAAAAGCTGATAACAAGATCGCTGAAGGTCCGAATAAGACACAAGTCCTGTCTGATCCGAATCGAGAATCAAGGGCTGAACCCCGAGGACTCCGAAGCATGCTGACACGAGCCGCCACAACCGATCCTCCTGCCATTTTCAACGACCGGAGAACGACCGAACCTCCTCCTTATCCATACGATTACTCCTACGATTACAGCCGATACATCCTAGGAAGAGGTATGATCCTGAAATTTGTAAACACTCTCTCTACCCGCAGTTAGGAACCAGACGCGTTAGAGTACAGCTATTCTCTGTATTTAGTTTGTCTGTTTAAATAAATCGTTAATTGTTTTCATCATGGTTCCGTTTATTCGAATATCGCCTTAAACTTATTGACTAACTCACACGCTTACTCCACTCGACCTGACCAATACGTACCCAATCGCGACAAGACGAGATATCATAAAAATTTAGCCATCCGCGACAGTGGGGTGGGTCTTGCCGACCTGTTCGCCGTAAAAAGGGGTATGACTCAGTTCTACTTCCTGGCGTTACCACAGAAGTTTTGGTGCTGATAAATTTTAACAGTTGAAGGGCAAAAGGATGGTGACTTTTCATGCCTCGAGTCAGATCGAACTTGATGAAGAGTTTACTCGTTATACCAGTAAAATCTATTATGTTTTTTAAAATTCAGCTCTACCATTAACATTAACAACGTAGCTATATTATAATAATTAATAATATAAAAAGTTGTTTTGAAATAAAAATCTCACATATAGATGGTGCCTACAATTTTAGCTGTTGCCAATAAAGTTTCAAAATTCGCTATTTCATTATAATATTCACTGCGATAAACATAATTTTCAATAAACTAATAGATAAGTTGTATATCGTACATTGAAAATACGCGATACGCTACGAAAATACAAATATAGGTTATTTTTAAAATTCTTCTTTATTCGCATTGCTTCTGTCAGAAGCCATCTGGTGGTATTTTTTTGTCACATTTGTTCTGAAATTTTTCAATAAATTTTAAAAAATTTAGGTTCTCCAATCTTCTTGAACTGCAAAAATGCAATAAATAACCTTTTTATTGCGTGCCGAATTTACTCAGAAAATAATTCGAAAAGTTCTAGCTTTCAACAGGACTCCACGCGACTATGCGAGTAGAAAAAATCAGATGAAAAAACGAGTTTGCAATAATCGCTATAGTCAATCGCGACAATCACGAGCGTTTTTTTCGCTATCAATTCTTTTCTTTCTACAATTTTATTTTTTCAAAGAAAAAATCTATACTAGCCTCATTTTTAATACGAGATTTCGCAATTTATTATTAAACTCAGCGTTATCTCATTATATTGTGCGAGAAATCGCGTTGACAGCACGAGAAATTACAGGGACAAAAATTTTCAAAATTAATTTCGCGAACACCAATTGTGCTAATTGTACAATTTTTGTTTTTGCATAAAAGAATTTCATTTAGGTATTGTCATATATGCATTTTTTAATAAAATTTTAAGAATATTTTTAGTTATAAAAACGAATTTACGCATTTGACATCCTTTCGTAAATTGGTGAATTTTTGATGGGCCACCTATTAATTTTATGATATCTTCATTTCATGCACAGAAACATTAATATCTATACTATCAACATAAAATTTTGATGGATTGAATAATATTTTGAACGAGGTCAAGTTTTAAATTAGGTGATCGAGTTAAGCCTAACACACGACTATACCACAAAAAAATTAAAAATAAAATTCATGTGTAAAAATATACATAAAATATATGTTAAATCTTAAATACAACATTCATATTAGTAAAACAAAATAAAAACTTTGTCAGTTGGTCGTTTTACAAGTCAGAAAGAAGCATTTGAAAATAGGCTTAAACAATCCGCGTTTTTTGACTTTCGCGGTAGGGAGTAAAGTGGGGTATATTGACAATTTTTTTCGCACTAGTACGAAATTTGTACTGACTTCACTTGAATAAGGCATATTTCTTCCCCATTTACGAATAAACCCGATAGCGATCGGTAAAACATGAGATAAATTACAGCGAATTTAAATTTGATATGTTTATTATTTGCGTTTCGCGTATATAATTACATTAAATTCGACACAAATATAGCATTTTTGACAATACAAAAATATTTTACACAGTTTGAAAGCAGAGAAAATAAAAAAAAGAATGATGTAATAATAATTTTTTAAGCGAAGCCAAAAATTTCACAATTTTAAGAAAATAAAATTCGTGTCCGTGAGAGCCCACGTGAGAAATAAGCGGTCGAAAAATCACGTGACTGATGAATTGTTAATTTATCAATTTTTATGAACATTATCAATTGTTAAAAAATTTACTTACGTAGAGAAATTAATGCAGTTATCATTTTCATTGCAGTTATATGACAATTTTGCATCCATTTACAAACTTTTGTCTGCACATCTGCCATTAGAGTTCAAACTAAAGGTAAGCAAACACTCCGTTCACAAGTATTCTAGGATGAGTTCAGTACATTTCTTATCAAAATTATTGTGACTAGGAATATCATTTATAGAAACTTTCTGCAATTTTTTATAGCTAAAACATCATACGTTGTTGCGTATAATAACAGTGTGATATATTAATTATAAGACATAAAATTTTTACAAGGTCTGAATTGTTAGTGATAGAGGTTTATATAGTTAATGATTTTATCCAAAATCATATCTCCATAAGAATGTAGTAATTAGCACAATTATATCAGAAAAAATAATATTTTTAAAGAACTCTATTGAACCATAATAATAGTGAGATTTGATAAAAGTGTAAATGTGTTAAAACTTTTTGAGAAAATTCAACGCTACTGTGTATTTTAGTTTGAAAACAATCCGCAGTAACATATATTTTGTACATAAACTAATTCTTAATAATTAGTATTAATAAGAAAAAAACTGTCTATGTAGAAATACGTAAAATTCATCATAAATTTATAAAATGACTGTATTTTCATTAAGATGAACGACATTATGAAAAGATTTGATATAATTCTTTTGGCTTTGTCTGTTGGTGGTTTCTTCTATATAAAAGAAGACTTTTTTATCAAGGTATTTTAAAACTTTACTGAATGTTCTGGCTGTTTGATAGCAATAATCAATTTTTAATTCTTTACAGATGGTCAGCGGTTTATATTCTATATTTTCCACCTTCATCGATTTAACGGGAGTAATGGAAAAAAAAAATTGTTCAGAGGTTTTGACTAAAATCGGACACCATACCACACTTCTATGTTGTAAATCTGGAATTAGATAGTGTTCACAACAGAATAATTTTAATTTGTTCTTGTCCAGATTATCAACTGTAGCGTAAAATTATTTATTGCGCTATTGTCACAACATTCAGTTGCAATTTATAATATATTGATAATACATTTAATTTACAATATATCCTATCCACTTAAATTTAGTAGTGGCTTACCCGTGTACATTATACTTTTTTGTTAGGAAATGAATCGTGCTCGTCATCTACCTAACCCTTTTCGAAAAAAATATTTTCATATATAATGAATAGGTGCCTCCTGCCGCTAATATTCTGAAATCTTGTCTTAAATTTTATTTATGTAACACTATTCTCGAGATTAAGATAGGCATCAAACACACACAAACTGTGAGAATTTATGAGTTTAATTTTTTTTTTAAATTGCAGATGAATAATCACACTTTCCAACACTTTTTTTGCTCAATAATGCCTATAGTACCTTTGTTTGAATGAAATAATTTGTTTTCGTATAAATATATAAAAATAAAACTAAAAAAGCCCTGCAACACTTCACAAATATTTATCCAAGACCAGTTATTTCATACTTTCAGTTTGCACAAAATTAATACCATAGACAGACAGTGAGAAAAGCAGATTTTGAAACAAATGGCGACAAAATGTCATATATAGATTAATATTCACTTTTAAATTATATTTTAACACTTAATAAATAAGTAAAAATAACATGAAAAAATTGCAAAGTAGATTCATAGACCAACTTTCTGTACTGAAAGTGTATGTTGCGCTTATTAAATTATGTTAACAATAAATTTCACTAAATTTCTTACTTTCACCGGCCATTACGTGTATATTAATACAAGAAATATATTCAGCGACATCTAATGCTAGATATCGCTGAATATATTTTTTGTAAATCGATTTTTACATAATTTCTTAAATGTAGTTTATAAATTTAATAAATGTCACTTCATTTCACACTTTTTGTTATTTTAATAAAGTGTGTTACTGATTTAAAAATTTTTTATTAAAATAAACTAGCTGACCCGGCCACACGTTGTTGTGGCTCAAAATGTATCTATTATAAATGTATAACACTTCTCTCGCAGGAAGGAATTTCAAAAAATCCCTTCTTAGTGTACATTCTCTTGACGAACCCTATTAAAACGCAAAAAACCGCATGCAAAATAGTATAAATAGAAGCCGAGTTCTTCACAGTAAGCCTTAATCTTGTCCCTTTCCCCGCTGGGGAATATCGAAAAATCCCTTTTTAGTGTATATTCTGTTGACGTAACCTATTAAAACGCAATTAAAAACGCAAAAAACCGCATGTAAAATAAAATAAATAAAAGCCGAGTTCTTCACAGTAAGCCTTAATCCTGTCCCTTTCCCCGCTGGGGAATATCGAAAAATCCCTTTTTAGTGTATATTCTGTTGACGTAACCTATTCAAACGCAATTAAAAACGCAAAAAACCGCATGTAAAATAGAATAAATAGAAGCCGAGTTCTTCACAGTAAGCCTTAATCCTGTCCCTTTCCCCGCTGGGGAATATCGAAAAATCCCTTTTTAGTGTATATTCTGTTGACGTAACCTATTAAAACGCAATTAAAAACGCAAAAAACCGCATGTAAAATAGAATAAATAGAAGCCGAGTTCTTCACAGTAAGCCTTAATCCTGTCCCTTTCCCCGCTGGGGAATATCGAAAAATCCCTTTTTAGTGTATATTCTGTTGACGTAACCTATTAAACGCAATAAAAACGCAAAAAACCGCATGTAAAATAGAATAAATAGAAGCCGAGTTCTTCACAGTAAGCCTTAATCCTGTCCCTTTCCCCGCTGGGGAATATCGAAAAATCCCTTTTTAGTGTATATTCTGTTGACGTAACCTATTAAAACGCAATTAAAAACGCAAAAAAACGCATGCAAAATAGAATAAATAGAAGCCGAGTTCTTCACAGTAAGCCTTAATCCTGTCCCTTTCCCCGCTGGGGAATATCGAAAAATCCCTTTTTAGTGTATATTCTGTTGACGTCACCTATTAAAACGCAATTAAAAACGCAAAAAAACGCATGCAAAATAGAATAAATAGAAGCCGAGTTCTTCACAGTAAGCCTTAATCCTGTCCCTTTCCCCGCTGGGGAATATCGAAAAATCCCTTTCTAGTGTATATTCTGTTGACGTCACCTATTAAAACGCAATTAAAAACGCAAAAAACCGCATGTAAAATAGAATAAATAGAAGCCGAGTTCTTCACAGTAAGCCTTAATCCTGTCCCTTTCCCCGCTGGGGAATATCGAAAAATCCCTTTTTAGTGTATATTCTGTTGACGTAACCTATTAAAACGCAATTAAAAACGCAAAAAACCGCATGTAAAATAGAATAAATAGAAGCCGAGTTCTTCACAGTAAGCCTTAATCCTGTCCCTTTCCCCGCTGGGGAATATCGAAAAATCCCTTTTTAGTGTATATTCTGTTGACGTCACCTATTAAAACGCAATTAAAAACGCAAAAAACCGCATGTAAAATAGAATAAATAGAAGCCGAGTTCTTCACAGTAAGCCTTAATCCTGTCCCTTTCCCCGCTGGGGAATATCGAAAAATCCCTTTTTAGTGTATATTCTGTTGACGTAACCTATTAAAACGCAATTAAAAACGCAAAAAACCGCATGTAAAATAGAATAAATAAAAGCCGAGTTCTTCACAGTAAGCCTTAATCCTGTCCCTTTCCCCGCTGGGGAATATCGAAAAATCCCTTTTTAGTGTATATTCTGTTGACGTAACCTATTAAAACGCAATTAAAAACGCAAAAAAACCGCATGTAAAATAGAATAAATAGAAGCCGAGTTCTTCACAGTAAGCCTTAATCCTGTCCCTTTCCCCGCTGGGGAATATCGAAAAATCCCTTTTTAGTGTATATTCTGTTGACGTAACCTATTAAAACGCAATTAAAAACGCAAAAAACCGCATGTAAAATAGAATAAATAGAAGCCGAGTTCTTCACAGTAAGCCTTAATCCTGTCCCTTTCCCCGCTGGGGAATATCGAAAAATCCCTTTTTAGTGTATATTCTGTTGACGTAACCTATTAAAACGCAATTAAAAACGCAAAAAACCGCATGTAAAATAAAATAAATAAAAGCCGAGTTCTTCACAGTAAGCCTTAATCCTGTCCCTTTCCCCGCTGGGGAATATCGAAAAATCCCTTTTTAGTGTATATTCTGTTGACGTAACCTATTAAAACGCAATTAAAAACGCAAAAAACCGCATGTAAAATAGAATAAATAGAAGCCGAGTTCTTCACAGTAAGCCTTAATCCTGTCCCTTTCCCCGCTGGGGAATATCGAAAAATCCCTTTTTAGTGTATATTCTGTTGACGTAACCTATTAAAACGCAATTAAAAACGCAAAAAACCGCATGTAAAATAGAATAAATAGAAGCCGAGTTCTTCACAGTAAGCCTTAATCCTGTCCCTTTCTCCGCTGGGGAATATCGAAAAATCCCTTTTTAGTGTATATTCTGTTGACGTAACCTATTAAAACGCAATTAAAAACGCAAAAAACCGCATGTAAAATAGAATAAATAGAAGCCAAGTTCTTCACAGTAAGCCTTAATCCTGTCCCTTTCCCCGCTGGGGAATATCGAAAAATCCCTTTTTAGTGTATATTCTGTTGACGTAACCTATTAAAAACGCAAAAAACCGCATGTAAAATAGAATAAATAGAAGCCGAGTTCTTCACAGTAAACCTTAATCCTGTCCCTTTCCCCGCTGGGGAATATCGAAAAATCCCTTTTTAGTGTATATTCTGTTGACGTAACCTATTAAAACGCAATTAAAAACGCAAAAAAACGCATGCAAAATAGAATAAATAGAAGCCGAGTTCTTCACAGTAAGCCTTAATCCTGTCCCTTTCCCCGCTGGGGAATATCGAAAAATCCCTTTTTAGTGTATATTCTGTTGACGTCACCTATTAAAACGCAATTAAAAACGCAAAAAACCGCATGTAAAATAGAATAAATAGAAGCCGAGTTCTTCACAGTAAGCCTTAATCCTGTCCCTTTCCCCGCTGGGGAATATCGAAAAATCCCTTTTTAGTGTATATTCTGTTGACGTAACCTATTAAAACGCAATTAAAAACGCAAAAAACCGCATGTAAAATAGAATAAATAGAAGCCGAGTTCTTCACAGTAAGCCTTAATCCTGTCCCTTTCCCCGCTGGGGAATATCGAAAAATCCCTTTTTAGTGTATATTCTGTTGACGTCACCTATTAAAACGCAATTAAAAACGCAAAAAACCGCATGTAAAATAGAATAAATAGAAGCCGAGTTCTTCACAGTAAGCCTTAATCCTGTCCCTTTCCCCGCTGGGGAATATCGAAAAATCCCTTTTTAGTGTATATTCTGTTGACGTAACCTATTAAAACGCAATTAAAAACGCAAAAAACCGCATGTAAAATAGAATAAATAGAAGCCGAGTTCTTCACAGTAAGCCTTAATCCTGTCCCTTTCCCCGCTGGGGAATATCGAAAAATCCCTTTTTAGTGTATATTCTGTTGACGTAACCTATTAAAACGCAATTAAAAACGCAAAAAACCGCATGTAAAATAGAATAAATAGAAGCCGAGTTCTTCACAGTAAGCCTTAATCCTGTCCCTTTCCCCGCTGGGGAATATCGAAAAATCCCTTTTTAGTGTATATTCTGTTGACGTCACCTATTAAAACGCAATTAAAAACGCAAAAAACCGCATGTAAAATAGAATAAATAGAAGCCGAGTTCTTCACAGTAAGCCTTAATCCTGTCCCTTTCCCCGCTGGGGAATATCGAAAAATCCCTTTTTAGTGTATATTCTGTTGACGTAACCTATTAAAACGCAATTAAAAACGCAAAAAAACGCATGAAAAATAGTATAAATAGAAGCCGAGTTCTTCACAGTAAGCCTTAATCCTGTCCCTTTCCCCGCTGGGGAATATCGAAAAATCCCTTTTTAGTGTATATTTTGTTGACGTGACCTATTAAAACGCAATTAAAAACGCAAAAAACGCATGAAAAATAGTATAAATAGAAGCCGAGTTCTTCACAGTAAACCTTAATCCTGTCCCTTTCCCCGCTGGGGAATATCGAAAAATCCCTTTTTAGTGTATATTTTGTTGACGTAACCTATTAAAACGCAATTAAAAACGCAAAAAACGCATGAAAAATAGTATAAATAGAAGCCGAGTTCTTCACAGTAAGCCTTAATCTTGTCCCTTTCCTCGCTGGGGAATATCGAAAAATCCCTTTTTAGTGTATATTCTGTTGACGTAACCTATTAAAACGCAATTAAAAACGCAAAAACCGCATGTAAAATAGAATAAATAGAAGCCGAGTTCTTCACAGCAAGCCTTAATTTTGTCCCTTTCCCCGCTGGGGAATATCGAAAAATCCCTTTTTAGTGTATATTCTGTTGACGTAACCTATTAAAACGCAATTAAAAACGCAAAAAACCGCATGTAAAATAGAATAAATAGAAGTTGAGTTCTTCACAGTAAGCCTTAATCCTGTCCCTTTCCCCGCTGGGGAATATCGAAAAATCCCTTTTTAGTGTATATTCTGTTGACGTAACCTATTAAACCGCAAAAAACGCATGCAAAATAGTATAAATAGAAGCCGAGTTCTTCACAGTAAGCCATAATCCTGTCCCTTTCCCCCCACTGGGGGAATTTCGACATGTATATTATATAAAAACACGTGCGTATTCGAATGCAACGTTGTGTCAAAATTTCAAAGGAATCGGTAGGAACAAACGAACGTTATATTTTATTTATATAGATAGATAGAAAATGATCTGCTTTAGTCCATTCTCACAGAAAAGCAGAATGCCTCACAGAAAAGCAAACTTAGGTCGTCGGAAGTTAGCGCCATCTGTTGGACATAAAAGCCTTAATCCATATATAAATATATTTTTGAAGGGGGGAAATGGTGGTCTTCACATGTGCCAGAAACTTTCGTGGGAGTGTATTAAACAACTTCCCGAAGTTTCATGGCAATCGGATAAATGGTGTGGTAGTGCATGAAGGACAAACACACACACACACACACACACACACAGACATACATTCATTTTTATATATATAGATAAAAAAATACATATTTTGTTTTATGAATATAGTGATTTGATGACCAGAAAAATATGTTTCAGTCTGATATTAAAATTTTGAGAAATGAAATAACTTTCTGTTTAAGTAAAACTAGAGTAAACACATAAATAGAATATCCATAATAATCATTTTAAAAAAAGTTAAACACTAAGATCACATAGAAATAATTTAAAAAGTGTGCGAAATTAATTATATAATAATTTGTCTTGTAATAAATGTAAAGAATGAATTATTTCGATGGAAAAAGAGGAATAAGTTAGAACTATTGAGCTTGAATAACATTTAATTCGGTTTTCTTGAAATTATACCTAGAGCTTAGAAAGAATAAACATCAACAATTTCTAAGTTTGGTTTATTAGAAAGAATTAACGAAACAATTCTAAAAACAAATAATACGAAATTTTTCGTCTAATTTTACTTTTGAAAAACATGAGAAAATCTGTTGTTTAGGTAAAATTTTATTCATTTATTTAATTGTGATCTATTACAACGTCGTATACAAAAAGCAAAAAAATTGCTACTTTCAATAAAATGACAAATATTAAAATATCTTAAACGGTAAAAATTTATGAGAACTTCTACGTGTGCATTGAAAGTAAAAATTATTTACGGTTATCTCGATTTAATTTCGAGTGTCAGCGAACGGTTAAAAATAAGAATGTATCTTTGGTATACTGGCAAAATGAAGTGGCATTATCTTAATCAACACTAAGCGAGTTTTCCATTTTTATCTTCCCACGTATTGTACGTTCGATTTTCTTAAGATTGTTGCCAAAATCAGTTTAATTTCTCTCGTGTCCCAACAACACCGTGTAAAGAAACAATCGTGTGCTGATAATACTACAGACTACATTTTACTGATTTTATTATATTATGTTAAAGATTTTGACCTAGACACAGACTGAGACCTGCCGAAAATTTGATATAATAAAAAGGTAAGTATTTGGAAAAAACTTCGGAAAGGAATCTGTCAGAATCGAAAACACGTCGAATTTCAAAGACATTTGTATTGCGATAAAAACGGAAAATTGAAACAATTTAGCCTGTATCCAGTCCTTAGAAAATTCTTTATTTCCGGAAAGATTAAAAATCGGAATTTCATTGTCGATGCGGTAAAAACTAATAACATTAAATTACACGCTTCTACTTTTAACGTGAAAATGAAAATATTGTTTTGTAGGATTAAAATTTTTTGAAACTTTTAATCACGAATGCAAATGTCTTGTTATTTAGTTTTAGATATTCGATCACAAAATAAAAAGTAAGTCTGTCGCCGAAAATAAATCATCAAAATACATTATTACACATGTGAGGTTCAGACAAAGTGTGAATCTTAACCATTGCCCGAAATTCTTACTCTACATATATATTTGTCTGTTTGTTAGATAGTCATGACTCGTATTACGTCCTCACAAAAGTAACATTATTACATTTGTTCATCTGTACGTTTCCAATTTGAAAACTTGAATTTAAATTTCAAATCTGTGGAGTAGACGAAAACAACATTAAAACACCTTATAGATTTTCAAACGACACAAAAACAATAAAAAATACTACACAAAAACGGGTTAAAGAAAAAACAATAAAACTTTATTGACTTATATTACAAGAGGAATAACGTGTATTACAGATCTACGGGTGATTAATTATCTCAGTTCAAGTTAATCTACAGTCGAACCTCGCTTAACGATCACTTTGCACAACGAGTGTTTCGCATAACGACGAAGATAAACTGTAAAATTTTGTCTCGCTTAACGAGCGATGTTTTGCATAACGAGTCACTAGGAGAGGTGAAGTCCCGAATTGTGCGCATGCGGCATGCTCCATCAGTCTGTGTTTTTTTCTCTTTCCGCTAGCATCTTAGTGACGTTTGTGATCACATATTTTTCCAAACTTGTGTTCACAAATATTACTTATAAACATGAACAACCATAGTTTGTTATATAATAAACAGGCCAAACAATGTGCCAAATTCTTGGGTCATTGAATTAAATTACCGATTTCAAATTATATTTTAGAAATGGCTGATTTAAAAATTAACTATTTATAATATTAAACTTAATTCGAGATTAAAACATACCTGCCTACCTCTAGTTGAATTAATTAATTTCTAATATTTAATCATTATTTTTACATAACCGAAGTATTTGGATTATTTGGAGTGAATATTAAACAAATTATCTGATTTTACTTTCTTTTTTGTTGATGCAATTCGAATTTTCATTCCAAGATGGTTCATTCCATTCTAGAAAATATGATGATGATTCACACCCCTTAACAGTGTATATTGTACATTTTTTAAAAACAAACGTTATACATAAAACATTTGACGATTATTTCGGCGTGGATCGCATTATCGTATTTTACATTAATTTCTATATGAAAATTGCTTTGTTTAACGACTGTTTCGCATTACGAGTAAGATTCTAGAACGAATTACGTTTGTTAAGTAAATACCGACAGAATAAAAAATGTAATAAAACTATTTTTATTATTTTATGTTGCTTCGTTTATAGCGACAGGTATAAACACGCATGTATGACGTGTACATACATGACCAATTTTCAAGTTCCAACTTGATGTGTATGTGCTCTTTTTTTTAAATGTGTACTTATTGTAAGTAAAATGTTTATAAGTTTATAATAAATGATATTTTCCATAAACTGACTTCATTATTGTTTCGCGATCCTTTTTAATATCACTGCAACTTTCCGGTTTAGAAACACTGGCATAGAGTGATAATTTTTAACATATATTACTAATAATTTGTGTTATTCTATCTTTCCTTGCGATTTTTATTTTTTCTTTTGCTTAACATACTTCAAATGACTAATATTTACAAATATTGCAGCACATAATTGTACTATTTAAGTTTCTGGTTAAATTTTAATCACGTATTTCAAATAATTAAGATAGTGTGGAAGAAACGACAACATACTGTATTTTAAATATATTCGCTAATTAAAGTGCAATTAACTCTAATTCATTATTTTCCTTAATAACTACAATTTTTTTCTAAATATTCTGTAACAAATAACAGAATACAGTGGAACCTCGCTTAATGTATAAAATTAGTGCAATGTGATTATATAATATTTTAAAAAAATTACATTTTTAATTACAGTCAAAATTAAATTTGTAATAGTAAGGCTTACTATTATTATTAGGCCTTTGGGTGGGCGGTCGCAAAATATTAGTTTTATTTATATTTACTATTTGGGGAAAGGTCACGGAGCTAATAAAGTTGAGAATCGCTGCTTTATGGTAATTATTAAAATACATTCAAAGGCACATTATTTCTTGTAAAAAATTGCAACTATTAATGTTTATATTTATAATGTTAATATTTTGTTTTGTCAACAACGACAATTCGCACTTAATGTTGTATTTAAAAAAAGAATCTCTAATTTGATCTTTGAATTTTTTATACACGATAGACTTGTTAATGCCTTGGAAATAACGTAATATGAAGTGAAAAAAGAAATAAATATTTTCGTTAATAAATAATAATAAATTTTAAGAATCATTTAAAGATTAGTATCATGTTTGAAAATGATAACGGGAAAATGGACTAGTTTCAGCAACTTCAGTTTTGATAAAGGAAATTAAACAAACTTTCCTACAGAAGAGTATCACAACTAATTATTGATAAACCATTCTTAAACTCTTAAATGTAATGAAAACAATTTTCACATGATAAATGTTTTTCATATAGAACCGTCTTTTTATATAATCTAGCAGTGTTTCTCATGAACACTATTATTATTTGCATTGTTTAGAAAGTTTTTGCTGACAGAAAGAAAATTTTAGTATCGCCATAATTTCATTTTATCTGTGTTTACTGTTCTGAAAGCATGAAAGCACACTTTTTTGTAAAACGGGATGTTTAAGAAAAAGTTCAGATTTTTGTCAGTTTATGAAAGAATAACATGACATATTCGTGTTTCTGCTCTTTATAATAGCTTTTGTTATTTGCTGAAACAAACTGGCGAGAGAATAGATACAAGCGTTTGTGTATAACGTCACCATCAGATACACATTATGATCGCTTCCGTTCTCCAGAAACTCTTTGTACCATTCTGTTATTTTTTTTAAATCTGGTGTTGCTTTTTTGGTAAACACGTAAAAGTTCCTATGAATCGCAGCTAACCCCTCTATTGTCACGTGATTTTTCTACCCTCCCCTCCCCCTTGATCGCGCGTCATCTAAGAGATTCCGTTTATTATCTTTAAATTTTAAAATTTTTGGCTTGGCTTCAAAAATTATTATTACATCTTCGTTTTTTATTTTTTCTACTTTTAAACAGTGTGAAATATTTTTTTTACACAAATGCTTTATTTGTGTCGAATTTAATGTAATTTGATACGTAAAACGCAGAAAATAAACATATCAAATATCAACTCACCGTAATTTATCTAATGTTTCACCGATCGCCATCGGGATTGTTTGTAAATGATAAAAAAATATGACACTTTCAAGTGAAGTCAGTAAAAATTTCGTACTACTGCGAAAAAATTTGTCTATATACCCGCTTTACCTCTTCTTGCGAAAGTCACTGAGCGTTAATTGCTGTATAACCCTACATTCAAATGCTTTTTTCTGACTTGTAAATCGATTATTTGACAAAGATTTCATTTTCTTTTACTGATATGAATGTTCTATTTAAGATTTAACAGATATTTTCTTTACATTTTTACACATTAATTTTATTTTAATTTTTTAATATAATATAGTCGTGTGTTAGGCTTAACTTGATCACCTAATATAAAACTTGATATCGGTCAAAATATTATTCAATATATCAAAATTCTTTGTTGATAGTATAGATATAACTGTTTTCTGTGCATGAAATGAAGCAGTCCAAAAAATAATGTGTGTACCGTCGAAAATTCGACAATTTACAACATGATGTTGAATGCGTAAATTCGTGTCTTTATAACTAAAAATATTTTCAAAATTTCCTCAAAAAATTAACTTGCAACAATACCTAAATTAGATTATTACGCAAGAAAAATAAGTTGTACTATTAGCGCAATTTGTATTAAAGATATTAATTTTGATTATTTTTGTCGCTGTTATTTATCGCGCGGACAAACGCGATTTCTCGCACAGTATAATGAGACATCGCTGAGTTTAATAATAAATTGCGATATCTCGTCTCATAATCAGGCTAGAATCGATCTTTTTCTTATTATTGTTTTTTTTTAAAAATAAAATTGTTGTGAGAAAAGAATTGATAGCGAAAAAGATGCTCGCGATGGTCGCGATCGAAGATAGCGATTATCGCGAACTAGTCTTTTTACCAATTTTTGTCTACCGCTTATAGTCGCGTGGAAACTTGTTAGAAGTCAGCACTTTTTCGAATTTTTTTCTGAGTAGATTCGGCGCGCAATGAAAACGTTGTTTATTGCGTTTTTCGCAGTTCGAAAAGATTGAAAAACTTAAATTTTTTGAATTTTTTAAAAAAATTTCAGAAGAAATGCTACCGAAAAACCACGAGAGGGCTTCTCACAAAAGTCAGGCGATCGTAGAAAGACATTAACTCAGCAAATAACAACACAACCAATGCCTGCTGTTGCTGAAACGCATTTTCTTAGTAGTCGTGGGTAGCACCTCTCTTAGCAGCAGAAAACTATTGTTAATCACGTTTGAGGTAACTCATCTTTTGCAGAATATCAAACATTTTACTGGCCTGACATAATTTTATTTGCCAAATTGTAATAAACATTCAAATTCAGGACATTTTATTGTAAATATCGTGTGTTTTCATTCGTTTTAATAAATCGATACCATTTTGTGTCAATTACCAACCACACATTAATGGATATATCAGATCAAATCAATTTACAATGTGGTTTAAACATTATAAAAGAATCAAAGCATATTTATATCGTTTGGCAACAAATTTTATTTTTTCTATCGCGTAAAAATTCTTATGAATTCTAATCACTTGTCATTGCTTAATTTCGTACACTGTGAAAAAACATATATTTTTATCATACGATATCTCTTACTAATTTCAAATACTATCGTTATAGAACTTACTTGAATGTGATCCGGACGAAATAAAAGCTATTTGTTTTTATTTTGACGGTTTATATTTGACGAATACAAAGTTAAAATGAAAATACCCTTTATTGTACGTATAATTAAATATTTCCATAAATGCGACTGATAAATACGGCAACAAGTGAAATTTCGTTTATATACACTACGTACCCATTTAAAATGTAAAATTAAAACATATTTATTCATCCAAACATGTAGGGAAAAAATTTCAATCTTTTGCATATTTTGGAACTAAGGACATTTCAAAGAGTCCTGAGTTCAAAAATATAGAAATTTGGAAGAGGTCACATTTTGACTGATCGCTACGCTTTCCTTCTGTTATGTTTAACAGCCGGAAAAGTAAAAAATATCGAAAACATATTTCTACACAGAAAGTGCAAAAGTACGTATACACTTTAGAATATGAGAAATACAAAGGATCGGTGTTAATTGTTATTATGTTATTAACTTTTATTAGATCGTACTTCTCTTTGTGAGTTAATTTGTACATAAAAATAATTTTTTGTTATTTCCAATTTTTTCCATAATAACAACTGTATATCTACTTTTGCAGCATTCTATATTGACAATGTCATTACTTAGTGAAGTATTTTTAGTGAAGAATTTTTCTTTATAATAGAAACGTTTTTCCGTTTTATCATTATTAGAGCTATATTTATAAAATATTTTATTCTGTAATTATGTAATAACATCAGAATTATCGGCCCATGTTGGTAGCAAGTTTGCGTCTGATATGAGTCTGATGGTAAGACGAAGTTGAAATCGATAGAGTTTTATTTGACTTTACAGCAGTAGAAATAACGAATATGAGTAATAAAATTATTAACAGTGGGTGGAAACGATAAAAAAAATACGTGTGATATAGTAAAATTTCTTTAATACTAGCTAGCATATAGCAAAAATAAAAAAAAATAAAAATATATATTCAATTAGCTTCTAGGGATAATCCGAAACTTAACGAAAAAATAAGAACTAGCTAATACTTCGATTGACAAAAAAGAAATATCAATTCATCAGGGCTGAAAACGGAGACAATCAGAGTATCATGTATTATTTGGTTTAAAAAAGTTGATAAAATATAAATTCGTAAACTTTTGTATACAACAGTACTGTACTTAAGGTAATTGTTAATTTATGATGTTTACTTAACGTAGTAAAGTTTGTCCATCAATTATTAATTATTTGTGTGCATTACATGTTTTCTCGTTGATTATTTTTCTAGGTGAAGCAGGTACGACTTTGAGTTTAGTAAACAACGAGAAGTGCATGCAAATTATCATAGAAATGACATAAACGTACGCGAATCAATTTGGTAATCATTCATTTGGTAATCAAAGCGTATAGTAACAGGAGAACCTACTACAAATAGTTTGTTTAAAAGAATTATTTATTAATAAAATTTTATAGCGAAATTCTACGTGTTTGTTAAACAAATGATTATTGTTTTAATAAAGCTAAGCTTCAAATCACATAACAAATAAATTATTTATTATACAATAAACTTTTTGCCAAGTTAATTGTAAATAAAATTTATTATTAATAACATGTTGAAATCATCGAAATTAAATTCTTTCTGTTAAATAAATAACTATTTCTATTCGTTGTATTAGAGATATTATGTTACTTTCCTGAGAAATTTTCATTCGAATTAATAAATCCAAATAAAAATTACATTCTGTTACCGTATCAATCAATTCAATATTTTCTTAATATCCTTTATCTGTTTGATCTTCGATAATTTTATAAAAAATATGAAAAATCGGAAATTAATCTAATTACTTTAAATAAACATATTATGTATTTTCGGTTAAAGCAGTAAATCTAAATGTAGTTTTACTACGCTTTTGAATAATATAGAAGAATAGAGAGGAAAACGGGAAGTAAAAGAGTGATAGGAATGTTGGAAGAGAAGGGGAACAAAAGATTTTTTCGTCCAAAAAATATCTATTTATAAAATGTTTAAACTTACAATGAAAGGAACAGTAGTTTGAATTATTTGGGGAACACTGGGTTAAAGTAAAGTTGTACTTGTGTGGACATTGCGGAATTGGATCATTTCGGGTGCATTGATGAGGTTTCAGTGGCGGTTCGAAAAGACTTTAAAAGAAAATGAACTGGAAGTATTCCAGTGAGGAATTTCTTCGGTATAAAAAAGTTTATTAAGAATTAGTGGTAGTGGGCTTTATATTATTAGATGTAGATGGTATAAATTATGTAATTTTTTGTAAATTTCGTCCAAAAATATTTTGTAAATATAGTTAATTGACGGATAATTTAAGTAATAAAACAACCGGGCGTAAATTATAGTGGTTCCTATAAAAGAAGAACAAAAACATCAACAGATAACTGTTACTAGGCTGAATGCAGAATACTTCCCATTGTCTTTATTTCTCAGCTAAAGTAACAGTTGGAAATGGACAGGCAGAAAGTACGATATGGATTACTTTCCAATAGCTTATTCTCTCCATCTATCTTTTTGCCTGTATATACAAAACTATATTATATAAATTGCGCAGATGTTTTTCACTGCTTATTTCGTGCTTTCTATTAAAAATACAATTAAACGCAACTTAGGATGATCAGAATGCGTTCTACAAAACAATCCAACAAAAATTTAAGTAGTGAGACATTCTTTGAGTTAGCTAGAAGCCAACTTTGTTAGTATCACAGTCGACAATCGGAAAGCATGGAATTATAAACCTAGGAGTTTTGCGAGTGGTGTATCCTGAATACGTTGGGCTTAGTCATTTTCTTCATGCATTCAATTCCTAATGAACCCGCTTTGATGCTCGTAGAATATTTCGTTAATGCACTTTTCGTATTCATGTAGAAAATAGCCTGAAATAAAAAAACTTACTGGTAAAATCCTATTATGCAATTAAAATATGTTTATGTTTAACTATTCCTGACATCTAGTATTGTTCTGTTAATAACACAATAAGTATATACAATGGCATGCATTTGAATATTTGTTGTATTAGTTAAATCTTGTTTTCAGACGTCTGAAGTGATTTAGAAAATAGATATTTAACAAGAACGACTTCTCCTCGAGAAGATTTCAAAGTACACAACAACAATTAACGGTATTCAATTTTGTGAAATTTTTTCAGTCATCAAAAATATCAAATATTTAATATTTGCAGAAAGGAATGAAATTTAACATTAATTATAGCATTTCATTTATTAGCCAAATTCATGTAAATTACTTAATTCGGTATAAAATACGATTTAACATTTGAAAACTTGCGTCAGTTTCTAAGATGTATTTTGATAATTTTGTTAAAAAAGTTTTCTAATTGTCATAATTTTGAATTAAAGATTTTCAGATTATTAATATGCATATCTTGAAAAAGTATGTTGCAAATCACGCGAAAAAAAAAATTAGATGTTTTAATAACAATTTAGTACATATGCAACGATTGGTTGTTTAGGTGAAACATAACCAATAAAAATGAATCAAAAGAGGAGCAAGTGAGGTCTCTAAATATATTTATTCTGTAGTCGTCTCGAATGGGTTTGACCAGTCATACATCAACAAATTTTAGTCATTGACTTTTTATCTGCTGATCTTGAAGATCATTACTGGATCTACTAGTTCTCAATAATTTTCACAGGTGAGTACTTTTATTTTTCCGTATTTCGTTTTAAGTGTTAAGAGATTAGGTTTTCATATTATTTCTACAAAAATCCGCTTTTATTATTATACTTGTAACAGGGTTTTGCACCAATAGTTTGTAATAAATATACAATACAGGTACTCCTCACTTTACGTCCTATCTGCTTAATGACCACTCGTACTTACGATTAATCCAGTTTCATTTGCAATTAGGGGAATCCCCTTTGTCAGGTTGAGTGTGGATCAGTGGCGATTGGTGGCATGAACACTAAGCGTACTATAATAGTCTCATAGTACTATAATAGGCTAATAGCGTACTATAATAGTCTTTTTATGAATACATTTAAAGTTTGTTGCGTAATTTGTATAATTTTACAACGATCCTATATTCCCGGCGCAAGCTCCTCGCTTATCGACCAATTCGCTTAACGTCGTAGTCGACAGAACAGAACTCGGTCATAAAGTGAGGAGTACCTGTATATTGTAAAAATTTTATTCTTAGTTTTCGATATTTTTTTATAAATTTTCATGTTTTCTAAATACTCGTAATATACTATTTATATTAGATGTATATACATGTAAGACTCTAGATTAAATTTTTGACTTAATATTTTATATGCGGTAACGACTATATATGCAATTAAGGACAATCATCCTGAGATTCATATTTAAAATCTGTTGGTTAAAAAATATTTTTATTTATTTAATAACTTAAATAAGTAACTATAAGTTATTAGACTTTTACATGCATTTTTATATGATTTATATCAATTAACAACTACTTTATTTGTTATTTTTAAAATAATACTTATTTCAATTAATGAAGTATAATTTACTAAAAATCTTAAAAATATTAAACTCAATTATATTTTTTAAACAGCTCTTTTAAACTTAATGAATTATATATATCGATAAACTTGTTATAACTATCAGTGATTTGTTTTTAAATAAACATATTTTATAAGCAATAATAATTGTGAATGTATAGTATATAGTGCTCTTATCTTTTTCGTAACATTCACGTATTAAACAATAATCTAAATTAAACTCACAAAAACAATTCAAAATAAATCTATAACTTTTTTGCTGCTGGAATTGAACTTTATTTAGGAAACGTTTGGACCTAGTTTAATAGGCCATACTCAGTTTACAGATTGGATTGGAACATATATCATTGTGAAATATCGTTTCAAAATAGAATACAATAAATGAAAAAAAAACTTTTAAATATTTGAATATAAAGCAAAAATAGCTGAAAGTTTATGTAAATAACGAATAACAGTATTATGTGAAAATAAATAACCGGAAATATACAAAAAATATATATTTGAAATTAGACAATTATGATCTTTTAAGAAACTTATTTTGTACAATGTATTTTCATGCCGTTGCAGTGCTGCTGTGAACTTTTGCGATAATGCACTTATCTTTCAACATGCATATGTATATTTTAATTTTTTCAGCGTTCTGTGCCAATGCAGGAATGTATACTTAATTATTTTTGCGTCAAATTTCTTGTGGTGACAGCAATGTATTCCTTGACTGCATATTTTTATATGGCCCACTATACACAACTCCCATTTCTTCCGTTTGTAATCTATTCTTATCGTTTTTTGAAACACGATACATGGTGGTAATTTATAATCATAATAGACCGTTTTTGTTTTGCGATAATTTTCATGATGTTAGTCATGTAAATGTTAAATGTGAATTTCCTGGTTCATCTAGGTTCGCCGTTTTTGTCCTATGATTCTTATCTTCAAACTTTTTATTTGGACTTTCTGTCGTGCTAGTTTTATATCCTAGTTTCTTCGCTATTTGTTCAATTCTGTGTAGCGCCTTTATTCTGTCTGTTATACTTCAGCAATATAAAACGCTTTTTTGATTACAACCCGGAATGCCGCTAGCTTGAATTGGTATGGATCATTCGAATTGCAAAGGATAAACAGTGGGCTGTGTGTGGGCTTGATGTATACACTTTTGTGTATTTTTCTGTTTTTAAATTCTATATTTATATTTAAAAAATGCAGTTGTAGTGAGCTTATTTGTTTTATTTTCAATTTTAGTGCATCTTTGTTATTGTTAACCTTATGAATAAATTCGGTTATTGTTTTGTTGTGTTTCCTAATTAGGCATACATTATTTACATATCTTTATGTACATACTTTTCTGTTGATTGAATCGTTTTTAAGTTGACATCAAGTAGAACTTTTTTCATATTCCTGGTAGATTCGGCCCATAATAAGGTTGGCACAGTTAAATATGAAGTTGTCGACATATCTAAAACGAATTTCCAGGGTTCGAATCGGATTCTTAGATTTTTATATGAATTCAAATTTTTTCTACAAAAGCAAACTGATTATCAATAATGTTAATTATAGAAAAAAATTAAACACTAATTAGATTATATAATTCGGATATTACATTCTACTTGTGTATAAATTGATTTTTGAGGTAGAGGATACCGGGGCTAGTTGCCACCGTTTTTAGTCATTTCTACTTTTAGGGTTTATAATATCAATTTATTTAGGTTCAAGTGAAATCGTATACACTTACATATCTTTTGATTTGGTTTATAATAAATATATGAACATTCAATAAATTTTTGTTATAATTATTAATTATTTTAGAAACTGTCTTACCCTGTGACAACATACCTCTATACGGGGTATGTTGTCACAGAGTAAGAGGTATATTGTCACAGGGTATATATAGTCTAAGTTCTCACATTTCATGAGTTTATTTTGCTTATGTTAAATTATGCGTAATATGACATTTACTCGTGCCAATTCTATAAAGAAAATATATTACTAATTTACTATTATTTATTCTGCGAAAGACAAGTAACTGGAATCTTTACATATTGTCTTCAGAGTCACAGTTGTGACAAACATAATATGGATTTACATCTGTACTTACCTCGTGAGATTAAACTCTCACCATAAACAAAACAGTCTGTTTTTTTTTCGTCTGATAAGTCAGTGTTACTGACAGGTTGCTCCGTTCGTTGTGTGACAACTTGCCCCAAATGAACTTTCTTAAAAAATCGGTTTATAGTTTCGAATTTTAAAAAAGAAGATTCGATTGCTCATAACGCACGTATACATTAAGGAAGATTTTTATAACTCGATGCCTCCTATGCAGAATGTTAGTGTTTTTACAATATTATACTTAATATTTAAAATAATAATTTATAATAGTTATATATATAAACAGACCTTACTACTATATAAAAGTTAATCAGTAAATTATAGTTTACTCGAATCGAGCTTTAGGTAAGAATCATGATTTTGTGCAATGGCTTGTCGCTGATCAATAATAAACTATTTATTCGATATTTCATTTGGTCTTATTAAATGAAATTGATGTATCAATCTCAATGTTTCGGGGTTGTCTACAACTAAAAAATGCATCATCGAACAGATAAAAAAGATACCGAGAAATGCGTTTTTGAATGGTTCGTCCATTCACTTTAAAATGAATTTTTTATACAAGAATTTCTCTAATTGTCATATTTCTCTCTTGTGATTTGTCTGGTTGTTTAAATATTTTATCACAAATAGGAACAATTGAACGAACTTTATATGTATAAAAATATTCTGCATAAGATACAATTTTATATCAAATGAGATTTTTTAACCACTTTATCAAATGTATATTTATCTGTTACATAGTTCTTTTGAAATCCTCCACTAATCAAATGAAACTAAATAAATTGTTCGAAACGAACTAGGTTTGAATGGACGTTATATATGTGACAACAATTTTAGGCCCTTTCTGATGTTATGTTTCATGTGACGACGTCATGGTGTTTACGCCTATATGGTGCATAGTTCCCGTGCTTTATACACAGATTTTAATCAATTTATTTCATAAAATAACGTTTTTTATTTTTTATAAATTAATGTTCTGGAGCGTTTTCGAAAATGCTTTACCAAATCTCCTTCTAACGAAACATTTCCAAAAATTCGAGTTAGCTTTTTTGAACTTGTTTTTGTATCCTCATGCTCGGTGATCAGAAAAAATGATCGCTTTGAGTTATTCTACTTAAGAAGTAAACAGTTTCTACTTTCTATACATGTAAAGCAGTGTATATAGATTACACACAGTATTCTACTGTTGATACATGTAAAACCTTATATAAAGGTTCGTTAAATCGGCACCTGATAAGTTGATCTTATGTGATATCTTTTTCATATATTTTATAGTTATTTCCAATTGAACTTAACAGCTTAGTCTTGCATTGTATCATTTTAAAACTCAATACAGAACATACAGCTGTCTTGACAGGTAGTATATGTATAAAAAGCTTTAATTATTCAGACTGTATATCAATTATGAAATTTTGAAGACATACAGAAACGTGCGGTAATCTGGCACCACTGCAGTTCTGAAGATTAGTTTCGAAGTTTTTTCTCAGAGAGCATTCTGTGGGGAACTGCTTGTTGATTAGTTGCTACACACATGAAGAAATCATTCTTAACCAAACTTAGCCAATCTATTGGTTTCGTGTAACTCGTGAGAAAGTAATAATTAGGTCACGAATATGATAGACTAAAGAACTTCTACTGTAGATAATACTTATAAACAATTTACTATACCTATTTATAAATTTTTTTGTACTGTATTTATTATATTCTATGAGCATGTTTGTAAATAATTTTTTGTTTTTTTGTAAAATGGCACAATGAAAATAGTGCAATGTATTATTATTTACTTTATATTGGTTTCGTGTAACACGTAAGAAAGTAGTAATTAGGTCACGAATATGATAGACTGAAGAACTTCTACTGTAGATAATACTTATAAACAATTTACTATACCTATTTATAAATTTTTTTGTACTGTATTTATTATATTCTATGAGCATGTTTGTAAATAATTTTTTGTTTTTTTGTAAAATGGCACAATGAAAATAGTGCAATGCATTATTATTTACTTTATATTTTAGAAAAAATTATATGATTGTTTATGATTTTGATTTATTTTGATACAGATGAAATGGTACTTCAATTGAAACTTAGTTTCGTACTAATTACGTATTGTTATCCTATTATAATTTATGAAACGTGTAAAATTCTTCGTAATAGTAAGTGATTTTCTACATTGTTTTTTACTATATAGGAATATGCTTTTCTGTTGAAAATGATAATTTAAGTAAAGTAAAGCTGACTTTTTGTTTGAATACAGAAGAGAGTCGTTAATCGGGATCAATTGGGAACTGGATTTGTTCACATCAGTGATTTTTTTTTTTTTTGTAACTCTTTCCGCCCAGCGGGCACTAAGAGGGCCTCTTATAGCAAGCCCATTATGGGTTCGGCCAGGCCCACAATGAGGCGGCCGGGTGGTGAGGGACGGGGCCCGACATATCCGGACGGACCACCCCCCGAAAAATTCCTGGGGATTTCTCGACCCGTCCGGATTCGATCCCGGGTCCCCCAGGGCGGCAGGCTGCTAACCTTGACCGCTCGGCCATCCGGCCGCTTACACACATCAGTGATTTGTTCTGATTACCGATTATGTACGAAAAAATACATAAACCTGTCCGATGTTCAAATTTTTTTCCGTTGCGTGTCGCTTCGTGTTGAATTATTGTTGATTTTAAGCCTAACGAAAATTTTTATAATAATAATTGAGGCTATCGTATCGTTAAAAATTATTTCTGCATTTTGTACAAACAAAATAAATATATTGAAGAATATAAAAACATGAAAATTATACTTTAAAAGTAAATCTAGTATCAAAAACGTTCGATTCAGCACGACACAGTTAAACTGAAAATCGTTCCGATTACCGGGGTTCCGATTAACGACTCTCTACTTTATTAGTAATATGTCTTTACCGTTTAAATTAGAAGTTATTTATAAGTTCTCAATATGTAATATTATTTTATCGATTCGAACGAGTTGAATAATTTCGAAAAAACTTTCGTATGATCTGTCGGAATATGTCGAAACCAGTCCCTCACTACTTGGCTTAGCCAATAATTAGTGCCAACAGAGCAGAAAAAAACTTTTTAAACATATTGATATAAATAACGTTTTTTACACAAAATAGACTACATTGTTTTAAAGATAAGGCTCGAAACAATGTGGAAGTTCTACACAATAACCCAGTTACAGAAATTGTAAGCAATAGATTTTTCAGAAAAATCGAGTTTTAGCACGACTTTTCTGACATATTTCGTTTCCGATATATCCGTAATTTTATGTTTATAATTTAATCGGATATCATGGGTTTTCACAATGTGTGCAATAAAAATTCTAATAGGAAAATTATTTCACTTAATGAACAATGCAATAAGTTACAGTAATTATTTTGTAAATTAAAATGTGTTTTCTAATTTATGTGCTGAAAATATTATAAAATAACCCATAAAACTGGGAAATTATGATTAATTTTTGTTTTTTATAATTTTAGTTATCAGTTCTCATTTTCTAGCTTTTTATTCACTATGTTTACAGAAAACCTGCGTCATATTAGCCACTATTAAATTTTCGTTTTCACATATGTTGATATTTGAATTTTCTACTATCAAAATTATTATTTTACATGATGAAGATAAAGTTTTTAATTATATCTGCAAAAAATTTTTTAAATCCAGTAATAACGGCAGCAACAATTGTGAAAATGTTGTATGTAGATAGTTTAGTTTTTATGCTAATTTCAATTTTTTTTCATTTCTGAGTATCTTATGTACACGTCGTTATTCATTTAACAAATATAAAATATAATTACGACAATACAAAGTTGAAGACTTTGTTTTGTCTTTAATCCGCCGTTCGCACCGTTAGCAATCTTTTTAAATTTCACAAACTCCTGGAGGCGACCTTTCCTTAGAGGCTTCAATCTCCGTAAAAGAATGTAAATCAGGTAAAAAGCGTCCTCTAGTGCTATTGCCACAGTTAAATTATTACATTTTAAAGTAAAAAATTAAATACATAACATGGCCGGCGTTTATTTACATTTAACAAATATAAAATATAATTACGACTATACAAAATTGAAGACTTTGTCTTGTCTTTAATCCGCCGTTATTCCGCTGTTGTCGTTATTCATGTTTATAAGAAAAACATTTAGAACATATGATAATCATAATTTTACGAAAATATCGTTTAAAAAATATAAAATCTTTAGATGTTACAATTTAAGTTCAATCGCAAAGACAGAAGTCAATTTGTACTAGTTTGGAACAGTGTTGTTTTACACTTTTGTTTTGTATGCAAGATATAGGGCAGTTAAATGAAAACTAGGCAGCCTCCTTCCGTTTATTTGTTTTTTTCGTTGACTTTAAATAGTAATCCGAACATATCAGAGGATAAAAGGATGCCTAGTGTTCGTTTAACTGCTCTTTATTGTGCTTACCAAAAGAAAAATAATAATTAATATATAGAAGTAGTAGTGGTTTGTAAAGTTTTATTTATAAAATTAATTTTCTAATTACAAATTTGAATTAAATTAATTTTATTTTAACAATAGGGCAAAGTTTCTGTATTAATTATTAAATATTTTAATATCCGAAAAAATTAAATCATAACAATTGTATGAAATAATATAACACCAAAACAGAATTATTTTTCAATTTTTAAAATTTTATTTAAGCTTTTTCAGTTTTTACATCTACTTTATCTAAAACTCAACACATTTCTGCAAGTAAGTGGAGTAATAAATTTTGGTGATTGTTGACAACATATTCCCGGTCTATTTTCTGTTATTTTAAAATGTAACACGAAGAAAGTTGATTTTGGATGTTGTCGATAAATTGCTGGTCAAGTATTTGGTAACGAGAAACATAATTTCAGTTTAGATAATCTTTAAATACACGTACAAACATAGTTTTTAATCGCTGGTATTTTAAAATCTTTACATATAAAATTTATGGATGTTTTGCCTAATAAAATTATCTGAATTTGTAATTTGGCGACTTTATTCCAATCAAGATATTGTGAAAAGTTAGAGAAGAATGACTCGTTTAACACCTGATGCTCACAAGTTAAATCCCATTTTACATATTTAATATGTATTTTAATAAATGAAGTAGCGAATATATAGTTTTTCATAAGATTTCACAATTAAACTTATCAGCAAGTTCAGAAATAAATGTGAGAGTTGATCGTTTTTTCGTTGACTGATGATATTCCAGTTAATATAATTTCTTAAATGACAAATAATGTTTTCTTCTAATGGAAAAATAAAAAATCCCCCCAATCAATTAGCTGTTTAGTATTATCTATCAAAAAACAAAATTGTTTTTGTTAGGAAGTATTTATTTAATTAATTACCTAATAGAATACATTATTTATATAAATAACGTTTTATTATATGGATATCATAATACAATACATTATTCAATTTGAATACATGTGTAAATGGATAACATTGTTTAAATTGAGTACATATAATAGCAGATAAAAATTATTTATTACATTTCATACAGTCACATTTTGTAAAATATTGTCATATATAGTAATGTCATTTTATCTTTTATTACAAAATTATACATTCATATGTTTTATTTTTAGACGGTTTTCATGATGCTGCTGCTGTATATTTAGAATGTTTTATACACGGTAAGTCTTATTACAATCACTATGTATTACGTAAATATGATGACCGAATGATTGCACATCGATTCCATTATCTAAAATAAATTTTTTATCATAAAATGGAGAAAGCAACACATTGCTTTGCAGGTTTGTTGTACTACATGATGTTTGCTTTTAATACCATTTTGCTGATGTCTTAATAACTCTGTGTTGAATAAAACGCCTTTATATTTATCATGATGAAACGTTTTTATAGCAGATTTTTTAATACCTTTAGCAGTTTTTTTATTTTGTATTTGTCTCTGTTTAATTGATATATTTTAATGTAAATTAGATTTCAACACTCAAAAATACTCAAATGATAGGTGTTAAAATTATTTTTTATTAAAATTAATACTGTGTATTGCAATATAGTTTATGATATAGGAGTTATCCTTGACTTTGAAGTTGTCACGTTTCGAGATTAAAATCTTCCATTCCACATCTAATGTAAACAAATTGGGTTTGTAGCAAGATATACAAACAATTTTGGAAAGATGAATTTTTATAATCAATTTATCACTTTTGATAATTTATCACCACAAAATAAAAAAATCTGTTAAATTTGAAAATTTCTTATATTGGCTGTATTTATTATATAGAAAATATAATTTTGAATGTTGGGAATGTCATAGTAAGGTATATAAAAATTTTATTTAATGCAGTTTTTGAACTGAGTTCATGCATCAAATCATCAATTGTTATTAAATTTCATCTTTGCACAGATTCATATAAAGGGTACAAGAATGTATCATCGTTTCTTCGTAAAAAACGGAAAATATATAGAATAACACAATAGAACCTTTTTAAATGTCTTTTCATAAATTTTGTCACGGATAATTTTTCTCACTACTGCTGTCATTTTGCATTGCAAGGGTCCAACAATTATACAGTTACTAGGATGTTTGAAATACATATTAATTGAACTTATAAGCTTTAGTAAATTTATAAAGCTTTGATACGCAAATTATCTCCCTAAATATTAATATATTTTTTTTGTACTTTTCCATATAAATTTCTTTCATATCTTTTGAACATTCCCCGAACGAATAATATAATTTATTACTAACTTCATTAATTCTACCATCCTATAACAATTATAAAACCAAATTTTCCATTTCATTTCCATAATTTATCGTTAACTTTAAAATAATGTAAAACAATAGGAAAATTATCAGGAATATCAAAAGAAAAATTATTTACCACAGCAATACAAATTTCTATAGACTTGCATAAAGAAGGACGAACAGAATAATTTCTATGACTTTCGTAAGTAATGATAAAACCATGTCTTCATGATTGCAACTTTCAATCTTGCTATTACAAATTACTTCTAACGTTCCTGAAAACCAACCAAAACAATAAAAATAATGTGGGTGCGTCCGGAAGGCGGACGGAGTCGCACCACTTTCACCTCGGCTAACAGGTCAGAGAAACTTGCCCGCAGTCAAGATGGCAGGTCGGATTGTGTGTACACGAGTGGAGGAAGTTGATGGGTCCAATGATAGAGCGGCGGCAGCGATACTCGAGTAAAAGACATTAACAACGTATAATAAAACAACAACAATTTATTAAGACTAAAGCTACAGGTACAATAGGGGCGAGCTACCGTCGCCTATGGTTTAGCCATGCAGAGAGAAAGTTTACACAACTTTGGAGAGTTATACCTCATGGACCGAATCAGTCTTGTTACAGGTATCGGTTTTGTTGAGATATCCTCGGGTATCCTTTCGTTAGACGTCGGAATGCGCACACACCATCTAATGGACACTACGTAACCGACCCACTTATCCTCTTTCGTTGCCCTTTTATCGTCTCAGTCACGTTTCTTGTTTTCACCAACCAGCATTATTCGAATGTTGTTCCTCATGATTCATGTTTTCTCTGTGGGAACCAAACAATAAAATATTTTATTATTAGCGTTTTGGTTTTGTCGGGTTCGAATTTTCACACCACCTTGGGCTTTCTAAAATCGTACCTGTCCATAAAAAAAGATTTGATTTTTTCCTTGGGAGGATGGCTGTATTAAGTGCACTTTCTCTGTAGAAGTAGTGATTTACATAGCGACTTTAAATATTCGAGACAATGCTTTATATGGCGAATTTAACAAATTATTCCTTCGCGACAATAAAAGATTATTAGGGCGCGTGTTACAACAATTTGCTATGTTAAACTAGACACTGCGAGTTTGGTAAACAATAACGGTATTCCCGGAAGTAGGGTCGTTCTCCTAGCTGGCACGTGGTGTCGACGTAGCTTCCTTTTGTCGCTTGGATACAAGAGTACAAGTTCAAAATCTTGAGAGTTTATTACTTTTCCTTTGTTGAAGTCAGTTTGTTGGATAGTGCTACCTTGCTGGCTTGTTCACTGAAGATAGAACTTGGACAGGAACTTGATTGCTGGAAGATTCAGATGAGTAGTGACTTTGTGTAGTTCGTTATAGAGAAGTGGTGTCGTTGTGCGTTTAAATCAATGCGTTTTTAACTTCGGTGGGCAGTCATAGTCTTTGGTGAAGGTCCTGTTGAGGCAAGGATGTTGTCCTATCTGGTACTCACAAAGGTTAATTATGAACAGTTATATCGAATGAAAATTCTATTTGGTTTCGGATAGAGGTACGCATTTACAAATATAATTGGAGTCCACTTTCCCTCAGATCAATAGAATGATAAAATCTAACTTAATTCTAGTTGGGAAAGTTAATAATTGTAATTTAAAGCGTTAGTTAAAATAGCTAAATAAAATTCGTGTTAATGGAAGATTTAATATAATATATATAGTTTTATGATTATATTAAGTTCGAAACCTTCGAAAGAAAAGTTTTAACAAAAGACCTTAAAATGGCAGTAAGTTTGAACAATGGACCGTTGGTGAGGTTGGGTGGTATCGCTCTGGGGTGTTTCCTGTAAGGGTGCGTTACTTTCTGGAAGCAGGTAAGCTTTCCTTTCTTGAAGAGGTATTTTTTCTGGTCGAGTTTCTTGCGGTTGTTGTCGATCCGCCAGAGTTCGTCGGCGGCGGCACATAGTCGATCGGAAAATTTAGATAAGGCTAATAAAGAATATTGCAGCCCAAAGCAACTAGCAAGTATAGTGGTTACTGTATGTACATAGGAAGTTGGTGCGGGAGTTGACGTCATTCGCAACAAGTAGTTGAGATCATATTTGACGTTAGATAAGGACCACTTTGCTACTTGGATGTCGTAGTCTGTTGATGATTTTAGCATCTCGCGCATTGCCGGTTCTTCCTCGACTTTGTCAGAGGTTGCTGTTCCAAAGAGAAACTTAACAGCTTTCCCTCCTAGGTCTATGAGTTTCTTTTTCCTTTGGGGAGTGGGACGAAGTGTGACTAACGTAATGAGTTCCTGATATTCCCGTTGATAGTTTCGGAAGGAGGCCTTTAGTTACTCGAGGCCCTGAGCAGGAAGCTTACATTTGGTTTCAGTTTGTTTCAGCGCTTGCTCTTCCTGTTGTTTGATCAAGGCTTTCAGGTAATTTAACAATTAAGAGACAAATTCAAGTTGTTGCTTCAAAGTTTCAAAAGTGATATCAGTGACCAAGGTCCAATGGCTTGCCGTGATTAGTAAATTTTCTCGATGTAGGAAAATTACTCCTGTGACCTACCTCGGGTCTGTGGGAGGATGTAGCGCAATATAGCTGCTACTTAAAATCCAGAGTTGTGAGAATAGCATTACGCTCTTCTAGATTAGCTTCTGTAAAGAGTAGTAGAATCTAATCAAAATAAGATACTTAAAGAGGGATCTAATCTATTTTTGTTTCTGTCAACAGTGGGGCCCCCTTTTCCTTGTGTGGTGTCTCTGCTTTTGTTTCAATAACTAACAGAGAACTAAGGGTTAAATAAATATTAGATACGATTTATTAAATACATGTAGTGTACATAAATATTTAGAATACAAATGGTGAGTTATACGGAAGTATTCTAATAGGGAGTGTGTAGATACGTTCTCCCTAATCATTAAGAAGATGTCCGGCCTCAGGTCCTGTCAGCCGAGCGGCGGCGAGAAGATGTGGACCTAGGTGAGCTTTCCTGTGCGGCCGGTTGATGGAAAGGAAGCTCGTGAGACTTGCCCAGGTACTGTAACTTCAGCCTCAGCTACTGGGCGTTTTCCTCGGCCTCCCTGGTAAAATTCCTCCACCCTGGCCACTTCGTCCCGGAAATCAGATTTTAATTCCAGAGGACACTGGTGGTTGACTGAGAGGAGTAGGGTGGCCAGGATGCGGCAGTGCCAGCGTTGTGAGAGGTTGAAGCTCAGGGCTGCCTGCAACGAGACAGTGTTAACATCTGGCTGCTTAGGGGGCGAGATCGGTGTATTGACCGGTGTTTTTTACCATTCCAAGTCCAAGTTGACGTCTAGAAAAAGGGGTTTATGTTAGTAGATCAAACTGACTCGGCTGGCTTAATATCTAGTACAAATTTAATGTTATCAAACGCCCTAAAATATTAAAGAATTCCGCGGAGAGTTTAGGAGCGCATATACGTCGTACATCTCCCTATGGCCGTACTGTAGAATGTATGACGAGGTCCACTGTAAGGTGTGCGGCCCGTTCTCTAACGTGATAGTATAAGTAAAGGCAGTAGAGTAATAATCGGTCAATAGATAAAGCCTAATAAGGAAAATTCGCGGGTTTTGAGAGGTTCTCATAATTTTGACAAGAAATTGCTGGTGATGACAGACCAGAATGGCAGCTCAAATTTGGGGACTAGGCTGGTCCATGTGGAGCCCAAAATAAGTAACAAGGTCCTTGAGAGAAAAGGTATTTGCGAATGTGTCTTTCGCATATGAGCTGCTACATCAGCACTAGCTCCCTCCCAAGGGCAATGAAGATCTAATATGGGACACTCATATGGGCGCAAAAGCGCGAAGTGGTCGATGTGTTTCTCGATTTGCCTCAGATAAGTATTCCTGGCAGCCAAAGGGTTGATTCTCGCAGAGCAACTGCATTGAGGAAACAATTTGCTCCACCACGCGACTTAGTTATTTTTGAGAGCCTCGCAGTAGGTGTGACAATTTGTAATCCATGGCTGACATTTGGGGCACACGATGTGGCCGTTTGTACACTAGTACAGCGGCGCCTGCAGAAGCTCATAATAGATCAGGCATGTCACAAACAAGGCGAGCGCCTGTTCCCTTTCTGTGGTTGCCATGTGTCTGGAAGGATAGGGAAAGAATTAATTACAGAGGAAGCAAAAAATAAGGCTAGTAATACATTATATTGTTACCCTTTTTTAGTCTAATTTGCTGCGCTCAGAAGAGGACAGTCCACTTGTTGCGGGGTAAATAAACCGCAAAATGCAGCTACGATTACATTTCGGCAACGGCATAACCCATGGCTGCTCGGAGACATGGCCATGGCTGCGTAGGGCATATGCAAGCGTACTTCTATGTTCCTCGGTTATTTTAATTTCAGATTGTTCATGTTCTGACTTCCTGTGCTCAGTGTCCTCTCACTTTGGTCTCTTAAATGGATGGTGACTTGTGTGGTTGTGTTCAGATCGCGCTCCGCGTTTATACAAGTTATCGCCAGGATATACCTTTTTACCCGGTGTTTTTGTAAGTGGTTCGTTAGTACTAGTGGGCCTGATGCAGTAGACATCAAATTCAGTTGGGTAGACCAAATGACTTTGGACCTATAGACTTTTTAACGTTCTCATTTTCGGACCGTTTTCTGGACTGCCAAAACTCGGTTATTTGAAAAGGTAAGTGGCGGAAGATCAAGTTTTTCTCTGCACGTACTCTTACCAAATTTTGTATTTTTTGGCTGGGTCATTCTTTGGATTTTGGCCATTTTGGCTATTTTGACCTCGGCAATTACTGCTGCATCGGGCTCTGTGGACGCCATCCGCGAAAACCTTATTTTCATCAGGTGGCAGGCCTTGCTGACAATATTGTGTCCAATCGTTGTGCTAAATTCTCCAGTAACTTTTAAATCGCGAGTTTTAAATTTGAAGTGTAATCTCCACTGGTATCCATTCACTGTTATCTAGGCAATGGCCAACGACCTTGTAACTATAATAGACATATCGGTCATTTCTGAAGATCAGCGATGACGTCATCTAACTGCTGCATGTTTACTGCCGCAAGAGACTGAATTCTTGGCTTCCTCATGCTGATATTTCGACCTTCAGTGCTGCATGACATCCTTAAAGAAAGCATCACGTGAATTATTGTTATTTTACTTTAGGTTATTTTAATCTTAGTTAAGCTAATTTAAGTTAATTTATTGTATCCTTTCCTCTCTCTGGTCTGTTGGGTGCCAACCCGTCAGTGCAGAGGTTTTGAAACAACAGATTCAACTTTACATTCATCCTTTCAGCTTGGGAACTAGGAACACAACACACACTTGAGGGTATTCTTTTTTCTGTATCTTTCTGGTCTCCCTTCGATGATGGCTACAAGTATCATAAAAGAGTTTATAAAGCAATCGGGTTTATTATTAGATGATCAGTATGCAATGAATAATCTGAAGGCACACCTTGGTACTAAGACCCATATCAACTTCATAACAGAAAAATTTGAAAAGATCATAACACTTGCAAAAGATGCGATAGAAAGTACCATCACACTGCCCACCTTAATGGCAAAGCTGAATGATACACAGCAAACTATCATTGAACGTCTGGAAAACATTGAGGAAAAAGTTGCTAAGTGCACACACCCCGCTTTTCTGTATAGCTCAGTGGTGAAAATAGGCAATCTAGATAAGGAACAACGAAAACTGCCAGCGCATTCAGCTCCTAGAAAAGTACTGCTGGTGTACAGCAAAGATAAAACAAATAAAAATAGTGATATGGTCCGGAAACTGATGCAATCAAGAATTAAGCCCTCAGAATTTAAGATTGAGGTGAAGAGAATACGGAGAGTAGAAAACGGTGGAATTGCTGTTGAATTGGGCGGCAGTGGGAGTGCAGAAACATTAGAAAATAATATAGGGGACAAAATTCCAGAACTTTGTGCACATAGGCCCAAGAAAAGATGGCCACATGTCATCATGTTGTCCATACCTACAGATATACAAAAGGAGGATTTTGCCAAACAGATATATTGTCAGAATCAGGCTTTCCAAGAAAACTACACTGAAGAGAAATTCAGAAGTCAATTTCGTGCTAAATTTCAGATGAGGAAAAGAGAAGATATTTTTAAGAACTGGGCAGTAGAGGTGTCCTTTCTTGTTAGAAAAATGATGTTAAATCTCAATAAAATCAACATAGACTAAACACGCTGCAGTATCGCAAATTTCTTCCCTTTCCTGCAGTGTTTCAAATGCTGCCGATATGGGCATGTGGCCAAGGAATGCCCAGAAAACAAACATACGTGCAGCCAGTGCACAGGGGATCATCCCTTTCGTGATTGCCTAAACAGAGCAGAGGAACCAACTTGCTGTAATTGCCAGGCGGACAAAACAAAGAGTAGTAAGCACAATGCAAGGGACCCCAGATGTCCTTTATTCCAACGGGCCAAATCAAATATAACTGCACAAACCAACTATGAATAACACTAGCACAAATTTACGTATACTGCAGAATAATGCTCAGAGATGCATCTCTGCTACCTCACTCATCTCCAATCAACTTACCAAGTATGATCTGGTGCTCCTACAGGAGCCCTATTGCCGTGCAGGTACCCCAGCGTGCCTGCCAACGTTTTGCTCCATTCTAAGTGAAGCCTTTCAAGACCCGTGGGCTATTACCCTGGTGCCCAACACGAACTTTACTGTTATGCATCATGCTAAGCACAGCAACGAAAATATTGTTGCTACTGAAATAAACCTAAATGATAAAAGAATCGTCATCCTAAACATCTACTTCTCAGGAGGAGCTGACAGTGAGAGCTATCTTAAAAACCTTCAGGACACAATAGACGCCTTTAGTGGCACTTACTTAATTATCGTGGGGGACATTAATGCTCATTCCCCGGCCTGGGGTGGTGCAGAATTGGACAGATGTGGGGATCTCTTCGAGGAGTTTCTTCATCGAAATAACCTCCTTCTTCTTAATAACCTTATGTCACCCCCTACCTTTCAATCCACACGCAGACACTCTTGGATAGATGTGTCTACTTGCAGCTCTGGATTTTGTAACAGAATCCTCAACTGGAGAGTGCTCCCTAAAAAGTCTCTGAGTGACCACGCTCACATTACTTTTGACATTTGCCCAAAGATGAGGCACTTTATTGAGAATACTCCCAGAAGAAAATATGATCCTAAAAGAGCTAACTGGGCCCGTATAAAAGAATTCTTGGAAACCAACCTTATTAAGGACTACTCCTCTGAACAAAACTAGGCAAGAACTCAAATTGATTATAATCTTGAGATTATACGCAAAGCTTGCGATACCTACATTCCAAAAAAGAGCATTGAGAGAAGGAGAATCCCCTGGTGAACTCAGGAGATCGGTATTCTGCAGAAAAAGACCAATAAATTAAGGCGCATATTCCAGAGACATAGAAATGCCAGTGATCACCACATTCATAAGGAGGCTTATCTCAGTAGCCTTCGGGCTTACAAACTAACTATTAAAGCAGAAAAACTACGCAAATAGCACGAGTTCTGCACAATTACCTCCAGGGATCCCTGGGGGTATGTCACAAAAATGTGTACGGGTAGGCAACGTAAAGTCAAGATTTTGACTGACAACAACAATAGCAACACCCCTTTGAATATTGCCTAGACCATGCTTTGTTAACTGGACTTTTTTCGTTCTGCGAATGACCCTGAAACAGACACCGAATGGCAGGGCGTGATTCTTGCTGACAGGGACACACTGGCAGACACTGAAGACACTCTGCCCTTTTCCAAAGGAGAGATTAACAAGGCCATTTTAACTCTTGGGAAACGCAAGGCGCCCGGTTTTGATGAAATCAACACCGACATTGTTGTAAGGTTATGGGGCATTATTCCATCACATTATTTACACCTCTACAACTGCTGTCTCCAGCATGCCATTTTCCCAAAGACTTGGAAAAGAGCCCTAGTGGTCCCCGTTCCCAAGGCCAGTTCAACAACTGACGTTTGACCCATCTCTCCCCTCCTAATCCTGGGGAAGATTTTAGAGAAACTTATCAAATTTCATCTGGAGTAGCACGTGAAGCACAATCACTGCCTGAGTGATAAACAGTATGGATTTCAACGACAGAAATCTGCCGAAGACGCAATTTATCGTATCGTTCAAGACCTTCAGCAGCTTTTACTAGATAACAAATATGTCCTAGGGGTCAGCTTGGATATTTCCAAGGCATTTGACAGCACCTGGTGGCTCCTAGTGACACAGCAACTGCGTAAAATCGATTGCCCTTGCAATTTGCTTAAATTGCTATTGGACTACTTCAGAGACAGGGAGGCAGTCCTTCAGTATGGAAACCTCGAGGTCCAGAAAAAAATAACGAGAGGCTGTCCGCAGGGGTCCGTGTGCGGACCTCTGCTTTGGAATATAATGTTTGACGTATTTCTGAAAAAGCACTTCGGTCAAGATTTAAGTACTGCTTATGCAGACGATGTGCTCATGCTGGTTGGGGGCAGGTCTCGAGCAGACCTTGAGACTAAGGGCAATCGCCTGTTACATCTTATGAGTACATGGGGCTCCAAACATAAACTGTCTTTTAATGCTAACAAAACTAAGGCAATAGTCTACAATAAACCGAGAAAGGGCAACCCCTACCTAAGAACACCGGTCCTTAAAATAAATGGGAACACTATCAAAGTAGAAAAGACTCTTAAGTACTATGGCATAGTGATGGACCACAGACTTTCGTGGGATGCTCATATAGAGCAAGTTACAAGCCGTACTGGCATAATCTTTCAGGCGTTTGCCCAGGTGGCCAGGTGAGATTGGGGCCTCTCCTCTGTGGCTTTTTCAACTATTTACGACAGTATTTTTACTTCTATAATCAAATACGAGTGCAGCACTTGGGGCTGGGTGGCCTCTAAGGTTCACCTGAAAAGAAAATTGGTGTCTGCGCAGCAACGTGCTCTGATGCTGCTTACGAAGGCCTATCGGACTACTAGTAACTACAAAATACAAGTTATTGCACGCAAAATGCCCATCGACATTGACATCACACGAAAACGTAAGATGCAGCAAGCAAAAATGGGCGAAGATATCTAAATTGGCAGTACCATCTTCAAAACAAAGGACCTGGAAAAAGACCACCCCTACTGTGACACCATCTACAACTATGCAAACACTTCTTGCAACCCTGACCACCAGAGGGCAGCTAGAATCATAATTTATACTGATGGCTCTGGCATCGAAGGTGGAATAGGCTGTGCCTTTGTGGCATATGATGATAATCAAGAAATCCACGATCAAAAACACAGGCTGCACAATAACTGCAACGTTTTCCAGGCCGAGCTCCTGGCAATCTGCAAGGCCCTGGACTGGGCAGATAACACCTACAACAACATAGAAATCGGTATCTTCACAGACTCACTCTTGGCCCTCAATCTTATCTATTCTGACAAACTACATTCACTTGCTATGAACATAAGGAACAAAATAGACACCTTCCCTAATCATATTTAGATCAGCTGGGTGTGCTTTCACCAGGGAACAGAGGGAAACGAGCGGGCAGATGCCCTTGCAAAAGAAGAAGCCTTAGACAATGCCATATCTATTGATTATAATAGGATAAGCAAGGGCACCTTGAAAAGACTCCTTTCGGAGGAGGTCATCGACAATTGACAGTCACGCTGGAATGAATATAATAATGGTATCACTTATCGGTTTATACCCGACATCAATCAATTCCTAAAAATCGACTGGTACATCTCTAATCACTTCACATCGCAATTTTTGAGCAACCATGGAAAGTTCGCGTGTTATCTCGCCTGATTCACAGACCGCACCAAAGAGAACTGCCCAATCTGTATGATCAAGGATGATGCAAGCCACTATTTTTACGATTGACCAATAACCAGCAGTGAAAGGAACGAACTTTGTCTTTTCTTCAGCGAGATAAACATCACTTGGCCATGTGGCCTACATGATATTTGAAAGAAACAGTAAATTTATCGTATTTTCAAAATCATAGCAAAGAAAACTGTAATGATTAACTGCAAATTTCTCCTGGGAGAAACTAATTGACTTACCTCACGGGCTTTTGAGTACAAGCCAATTGTTTTTCCCCTCCCTTCAATATCTCTGAAGGAGTTTTGATTAACCCTAGGCCTCTCCTTCTCAGGCTGGGATAAGTCTTCCACTTCGGGCATAAGCACTGCCCCCCTGTTCTCTTGGGTACGTCCTCTCCTGGCATCAAGCTAACGCGTGGCTACTGTACTTTCATTTTTCTGTGATTTCCCACTCTGTTGCATCTGTACTCGTCCATGTTCAGTACTATTTCAATTGTAAACTATTGTAATTGTATGTTTTTTCCCTGGTTGGGCCTCTGGCAGGTGGTACAGGGAATTGTAAATTATTTTACAGTCAATAAACATGAATGAATGTCCTTTCACTTTTCCTTTCCACTATTTCTCCTGTTAGGGGTTGAGTAGGAATAAAAGCTAAGATAAATTCGTCCCACGGGTCGAGATACGAGAATTGGTCAAGCTCGGCAATTGAGTGCAATGTTTTGGGCTGATTATTACCTTGCTCTTGCTGTAGATGTACTTTTTCGCGGGCTGTTATTGGTTTAATTCGATCCGCGTGGACGTGCATTTTCCATTTGGTTTCTAGGTGTTTAATTTTAAAATTAACAGGACCGAGAGCTTCGATAATTTGATATGGTCCAGACCATCGAGGTGCTACTTTTCGCTATAACCCTTGTGGCGTAACGACTTCCTTTAATAGCACTCAATCTTTCACCTTATAACGAGGATGATTATTTTGTCGCTGATGTCGTTCTTGTCGAGCTTCGGCAACCTGTTCGGCCGCTTGTTGAGCCGTTTGATAAGCTATTTTCATTCATTGTTGCAATTCTGAAGCAAAATTGTCATCTATATCATAGCACACCTTCGCTGGCTTAGTAACTATATCAAACAGATCAGTAGTGTCTCTCCCACACAAGAGAAAGAATAGGCTTTCATTTGTAGAAGCGTGCACTGAGGTGTTGTATGCGAAGAGAGCGTAAGGTATCCACTTGTCCCAATCGTGTTGATCTCTTGCTACATAGTGTGCTAAGATGTCAATTAGTGTTTTATTAAATCTTTCCACGATGCCAATACTAACAGGATGGTAGGCCGTAGTGATAAGCCTGTTTATGTTGAGGAGGTCACATACTTCTGTAAACATTTTTGAGATGAGATTCAGGGCTCGGTCCGTTAGTAATTGCGTCGGTGTCGAGTGAAGTAGTATGATGGTATTAACAAAGGCCTTCGCAATTGTTTTGCTACTGACATCTGGTAGTGGAATAGCTTCAGCATATCCGGTAAAATGATCGACAAATACCAAGATATATTTATTCCTTATAGTTGTCAGAGGGAGTGGTCCAACGTTATCCATGGCGGTACGTTCAAAAACATGTCAAAGGGGCACAAATAATTGTAATTCGGCTAGGGCTCGGCATCCTCACCGACGGTGTTTCACGCAGCTTAGACAACTTTGGCAATAACTTTGTATTTCCTTGGTCATTTCTGGCCAATAAAATGACTTAGCTATTTTATCTCGTATCTTAAGTTATCCCAAATGTCCAGCAATGGGATTATCATGAAATGTATATAGAAGATAATTTTTGAGAGTGGCAGTGACTACAATTTGTTCCCACCAGCCGGACTGGCCTTTATTTGTGCTTTTATGGCAAAGAGTGCTTCCTTCATTGAGATAGAATTCGTCCAAGTTAAGGCCGTTTTAACTTCCTGAGGTTGCTCTGTCTGGCAACCATTGATTTTCATCGAGCGTCGCCTTGTTGCGCCTTTGCTATCTGTGTCATAAAAAATATAGGTTTTACTTCCTAGACTTGGTGAATAGGAATACAACTAAGAGCATTAGCGTTTTTATTGGACTCTCCTGCCTTGTGAACAACGTCAAAATCGAATTCTTGGAGGAAGATAATTCATTGTTATAGCCGAGAATTTGTGGTTGAGTCCTTACAGTCGAGTAACCAACGCAGATTCCGATGATCCGTGAGTATTGTAAATTTTCGCCCGTATAAATAAAGTTTAAAATATCTTACAGCCCAAACTGTAGCTAAACACTTCTTCTCTGTCCTGCTGTAGTTAAGATCAGGTTTCCTTAGCATAAGCGATTGGTTTCTCCTTGCCATTTTTTTCTTGTGATAATATGGCTTTTAGGGCAACATTCGAAGCATCCATAGCAATTATAAAAGGTTTAGAAAAATCCGTTGATTTTAATAATGGAGTCAAGATTAAAATTTGCTTTGGAGTCTCGAAACATTCCTGTTAAGCCATGCCCCATTTGAAAGGGGTATCTTTTTTTAATAAATCTGTCAGTAGTTTAGCGATTTTCGTGTACTGGTTTACATGTCTTCGATAATAACCAGTTAATCTGAAAACAGATTGAATTTCTCGATCCTTTTTGGGTCTACAGAAGTCTAAGATGCACTTTAGCTTATCACCATCCGGTTTTATACCGTTCGAAAATTTTATGGCCTAAAAATTTTATCTGCCGCTGCAGGAAGTGACATTTTTTTGGTTTTAACCCTCGGATTGCCTGGTGAAGAAATTTCTGCCGAGCACCTGGTGAGGTCCCACAGACCCCAAAATAAAACACTACATTTTATGGCTTGTAAAGATAATTTCAATGTTATGTTAATATATATATACAATAGGTTTATTAAGACATATTTAGAATAAAACAATCATTGATTTACGTGAAATATTTATTTACACTACTACATCATAAAAAACATCAACTTTTTTTGTTGTAACAAAAATGTTAACTTTGTTTCTCTAGAAATCATAATGTAATATCATTATAATATAAGTATTTTGGGTTCATTTTAATGGCACTTAATATAATTATCTGTTAAAGCATAAAAATTAAGCTTTACTTAAAATTTGAAATTGAGAATTCAGGCATTTTTTCCATAGGAATTTTGCATGTCCCATGCAAATAAATCTGGATTATTGTTTACAGCTGCTCAGTAGCTGCTTAAACGTTTATCTACTGACAACGTAAACGTGTTATAATTTAAGCAAACACAAAAAATACGAATTTTACACAAAAAATATTACTTACACTTTTGCAACGCTGAGCGCCTGGTGGGGTCTGTGAGGCCCAGCACTTATTCGAACATGTCTTGTTCGCAGAATATCGCGCGATGAACTAAAAATTTTGTGGAAATCGCAAGCGCATGAAGAGAATTAAAGCTACTAATAACCTTAAGTCAATAATGCAAATATTAAAATAGTTATGAACATTTGAAAATGAGTCGGGCCTCACAGACCCCTACCAGGCACTCCGAGGGTTAATTTAATCTAGTACTAATCGTAATCTGCTTAATTTCTTTATAATGAGAAGTGTCGCAGAGCCCCAGAGTGACATAGAGTGTTCAATGATATTATTTGCTGAAAGTCCATCAATTATTTAATTCAATTGCTGATGTTGAGCATATGGAATTTAATAAGGGGGGGAGTAAACGGGCGCCGTGTCGCTGGTATCAAATTTATGTTGTACAATATTGCAGTACCCCAAATCATAATTATTTACAGCAAAAACGTGTAATATTTATATAATAAGGCTAAAAGCTCTTGTTTGTCTTTCAGGATATCGGTCGAGTCAAATAATTGTTCAAATTCGGCCTTCAATAATTTCAACGTCTCTCCTTCTTAGATAAACCCTACCAGGTCTGTTTTCTGAACCGCCTCGAAGTATATGCCGACCTTCTCTCTTTTCTTTAAAGTTATTGTTCAGTGGGTCAAGTTATAAAGACAGATAGGTACCTATCTTTTCTTATTGGGTGTGACTAATACATCGGCTTTTTGAAAATCTCTTCTTGGATGAGGGGAAGTGTCTCAATTACTCTTATTTTATTACTTTGGTTGCAAAGACCCCGGATGGTAACGCTTATGATATTATACGTCATGGGGGATGTCGGAAGGTTCTACTGAAACTACCTTCCTTCCTTCTTCTAATTCTACTTGCCCCGGTGATCCCTTCTCGATCTTTATAGCCGCAGTTACCTGGGCCCTTCCTCTAGTTATCTTCTGACTTGCCTGGATCTCTTGTTTACACTCCGTTGTTACGACATTTATTTTCTTTTCCAGTCCTTCTCTGGACATCGTAGAGTTTAACAGCGTTACTACCGTAAAAAAGAGTATAATCAATTTTCTCTTCTTTATGTTGATAAGGAAGCCTTTATCAGCAATCTCTACCGATAATGCCGTCGCAGAGATACATAACATCTATATCCAGTAGACAAAGGCAAAATGGAACTGCATGTCGCCAGTTTTAAAGGTAGGGTTTGCAATATCGTACATTTGAATGATATGGCCAGTAGCGCTCTATAATTCAGTCTCTTTATGGTGATTGACCTGTATCTTTTCATTCATGATTTTAGCAAAAGCTTTAGACAAGAGAGATACTTTAGGTCCAGTGTCTATCTGCACAATGGCTGGGCTCCCGCCTATATAACATTCAAAAGTGGCTTTGCTTTGAATGTCGGGATAGGTAATAGCAGTTACCGATTGAGCCCTTGGCCTCCCGGTTTGCAATTTTCGCTTTTTGTTTTTCACGGGATTTTGTTCGGCATAGGAGGGCCTCTGTTGAGGATGGCACTTTGGACTTTTCCTGTTATTATACGGAGATCGCCAACCCTAGAGGCTTCGCACAATTTCTTTCCGCGTGTTGGATTTCTTGTCTCTAGCACGACCCCTATTGCTCTCATTGCTTTTACGCTTTCTTGGGGTCTTCATATGCTCGACTTCGCTTTGGGTATGGGTAAAAGTATCACTATTATTATTATCTTGGTGATCAGAATAATTTTGATTCCTATAGGTTGGATTGTTCAGTCCATTGGGCCCCAACTAGGGTTACCTGGACAGTATTCTCCTTGCCGGGAAGGTGGATTATTCTGATTTCTTCAATTATTTTTCCGATTATTTTGCCTTTTTGGAGGAGTTTTAGCATTACCTGTCGATGAGGTTCGTGTTAACCCTTTCACTCTGGCTTTAAGTTCCTGCATAGCCGACGTTAGTTGAGCTATCTCGTCCTGTGAGGGGGAGTCTATCACACACTCACTATCCTGGACTATTCGCATAATTCCTAGCAGATGGGAAGTAAGCTGATTGATTGGCTCCTCACAGATTGCCGCTTTGAGCACCTTGTCAAAGGTCTCAGCCTCACGATCATTACTCGCTGGCAAATCCTGATATCTATTTTATAGAAAAACTGCGGTTTTAACTGTTTGTATAACTTTTTTCTTTGAATGCGCTGAATAATGGCAATTTCCGTGGCATCCAACCCAGGCTCCGGCGTGATCTCGATTTCCATAGCTAGCGCTTGAAGCCAGGCGGCATATGCTTGTACATCCTCATTCTGTCTTCGTACACAGGTATAAAATCTACTAAGCCTACACAGAAAAGGTTCCCACTGGAACCGCGCAATCATTAGGCGCTTGAATTCATCAAAGTCGTCGACTTATTTTATTCGTCGGTCTTTCCGGGCGAATTCTCGAGCTATCCCGGTGAGTTTGAGCTTGGCTACGACCAGCATTTGGTTCTTTGACCATGCCGCCACTTTCATCACATTTGGTATGAAGTCGAAAAAATCTGTGACTCTGATGCCTCCCTTTTCTCTGGTAAACACGGAAAGTAACAGAATTATTCTGCCCAACCCTCGTAGCGTGAGGGGATTTGGATTCGGGTTTGGGTGAGCTGGCCCTGCCACGGATTGCGGATCGCCCTCCATTCTTTCTAATAGCTCCGATTCTATTGGATCTACTTTTGATAATACTCCTAGTTTTTCTTCCTACGGTTTAAGTCTCTAATTCGACTGGAATTGTCCTTATTATTTGAATATCGTCTTTTCCGCTCTATCGATAATTCGAAAGAGTCGAATCTCACACCTGACAAACCAATTTGTCAGTGTGCTTGGGAGGTGAACAAAGTCGCACCTCTTTTTCCTTGGCTAACAGGTTAAAAAGACTTGCCCATAGTCAAGATGGCTGGTCGGATTTGTTATGCGTCACGCGTTACGCGAGTGGAGGAATTGGATGGGTCCGATGATAGAGCGGCGGCAACAATACTCGAATAAATGATATTAGCAATGAATAAAACAACAACAAGTTTATTAAGACTACAGCTACAGTTACAATTAGGGGCGAGCTACTGTCGCCTAAGTTCTGATTCGCAGAGGGAGAGTTCACATAAAGTTGAAGAGGTCATACCTTGTAATCAGGGTTGGTCTTTCCTCTAGGTCAAAGTATACTCGGCAAGGTATTTCTTAGTTCGACAACGGGTTCCCTCAGGACTCGTGATGCGCACACACTGTCTAATCGACTCTCTTTCCCTCTCTTGTCGCCCTTTCATCTACTCGGTCACATTCCTTTTTTTTACCAACTAGCACTATTCGGATGTTGTTCCTCATGATTCAGTTTTTCATCTGTGGGAACCAAACAATAAACCATTTGATTGCTAGCGTTTGGTTTTAACGGGTTCGAATTTTCACATATATTATAAATTTTTTAATTAAAGTACCTTTACAAATAAATAGAATTTTTGTAATTTCAGAATCTCTTCCAAGCAAATTCATTCAGAAAGAATACATTCTGCATGTGCTGCATTATACTGCACCTGTATGTGATAGTGAAGTGACTTTCTTTTATGATTCTGGTGATCAACGTTTTGCATTTACTAAACTCATAAACAAGTACACTTCTGTAGAAGTAGAAAAAAATTATGTTAAAATTGTAAGTTATTAATATTCTCTATTTATTTATACTCTTTAACCATTTTATAGTTTTCATAATATTGCATAATTTTTAATTCTTTACAGTTTATATTACTAGAGTTGTACACACTTCCGAAATAGCGTTGTTGACTTATTACATTTTTAATTTGCCGATCTGTGGCCAGCGATACTGGCACCGAATCTCAATTTTTGCTAGCCATGTGAATATTTCAGAATTTTAGTTAGGAATTTCGCACTTAAGCAATAAGAGATTTTCATAAAAAAGCTGTTTTTAAAGCTCCCTTCCAACCAGATCGCTCATATGTCGAAATTCAATGATCTTATCATATTAATAAGTCCTATAGTTTATGTAAATATAGTAATAAAAAGTTACGTTTCTTAAATTTTGTTTATAATTTATATAAAATAAAATACTGTAAACGGTATTTTATAATAAACCTGAACTTAACAATAATTTTTTCATTTTTTGCTTTACCACACTGTGCTAATCAATGTGCATTCTTCTGCTTTTGTCTTGAACTTATTCAGGCTTCAAAACCGAAACATAATTAAAACTATCTACTCATAAACTCATTATGTGGTGGCTTATCAAGATTACGTACAAAATTTCTGAGAGGTTTAGGGTCGAGTTATAAACTTTGTAACGTAACCGTATCCGTAGCTGTAAGCGTATCCGTGTAGCGTGGGTATAAACTCCGTATCGTTCTGTATGTCCGTACCGTATTCTGTAAGAAAAGTTTGGATCCATCAAACTTTTACGGTAGGAATACAGAGAATACACAAACTGCGCATGCGCTAGGTCGCCGTCAGTCGATACACAATCGAAAGATGTGCCGGAAGCAACCGACGAAACATTCACAAATTAGTTAACACGTAACTTTCGCCTAACAATGCTGCTTCTGAATAATATAAAATTTTACGATAAAAATTAATTTAGTCATAAAAAAATAAAAAAAATAATAAAATGAATAAATTATTAGTGTTAGATCTGGCAGTAACTACCGATGATTTCGCCCATGCTCACGATGGACTGCCTTGTAAATCGTAAAAAAGTTTGTTCCTTTATGGATACGGAAAATGCCTTACGGTAGTTTATAACTATTGTTATAGATATCTAGTGTAGCAAACATTTACGAATACGGATAAGGTTACGTTACGGAGTTTATAACTCCACTCTTAATCTTATGTCTTACAGTAAACGCATTGTAAAATTAATTGAAATTTTGCAATGCGATTTGGCAAAAAGAATACCTGCTCAGGAAAACATTTTCTTAGGAACTGCTTCTTAAATACATGTACGATTTCTTTTAGGAATTTTGAAAAACGACATACAATCATCCTATGAAAAAAAATATAAAACTGGCTTAAATAACTTTGCTGCAAAAAATGGCTTTTTCCATTTGACTACTGGTAAATTCAATTCGAATCAGGATGATGAAGTATTAGTTTATTTCGATGTTTTATTTTGTAACTGTAATTTATGTTACGTATATTTTATACGTTAATCTCTCATAGACTATTGTTTACACGTATATGCTCATTGACAACTGTCTCAAATCTTACAAAAGTCTCGTAAACAAAAAAGTTTGAATGTAGTGTTCTTAGAACATAGTAAAATTTACCACAATAAACATTTATTTATTTTAACAGTATTTATTGAATCGTATGACTGTTTATTACAAGTTATAAACAGAGTAAATTACGTAATGTTGACTATTTGATTAACTATATGATATCACTCTAATATGTAGCAATAAATTTCTTACTTTGCCAATTCTATTCGTCTTAAATTGGTTGATATTGCAGTTTCAATTTTCGAATTTGGTCACTCTGCTGTTTTATCAAATTCCTACTTCTATTTCTCTATTTCTTCTATGATTTGAAAATTTAAACGAGTTTCTTTTCTGTAGAAAACCTGTGAACTAAAAACATATTTCGTTTTTCAAATTAAAGTTTTTACAAAAATTCCTAGTTATGACTTTGAAGATCATAGCTCTATGATCTTTAGAGTCATCTCTATATATCATCCTTCATCCGAAAATTTTTATAGTATAGAGCAGGAGTCAGCAAACTTTTTTCTACAGCAGGCCGGATAACTAAGAAAATGAGAAGCGCATGCCGTATAATTATTTTGTTTAGTACAGCACACTGAATACACAATAAATAAAGACAATCAGCATATTTTTTTACCAATACACAAACACGGTTGCTGCAGTAAGCACGAAATCGCTTCCCTTCAGAAGCTTCATTGCAAGTACTTGCACAGAAAGCACTCTGATATCGAAAGGCCGCAGAACGTTGCCGAATTTTTTTATTTCATTGATTTATTTATAAATTATATTTTTATCACATGCAGAAATCAGATTGGATCAATATTGGCACTTCTTACTTACACTTATTTGATTTTTTTACATAGTAAGTTTATCTACAACCTATGATATTTCCGTATGAATATTTTAGCTGGTGTATGGCACAGTGCGGCAACAGGCCTGATGAACTAGCCTTGTGGACCGAGTTTGGTAACTCCTGATATAGAAAAATAGATTTATCTTCTAGCAAATGTTTAGCTCTTGCTATTATAAACTTCAAGACTGCATGCATAATCACAGATGCTAATCTCTGAACAATTATAGTAAACATTTATCAATTGTTTAGAATTTTAGCCATTTTTTCATTTTTTTCAGATTCAATTATAAAATTGTCATAGTTGTAGGCTATTGCTTTAATTAAAACGTTCTTTATAAGAAGTTCAACTTACCTTTGTGAATGGCATGAAGTATAACATTATCACGCTCACTTGTAGTTATTATTAATTTAATAATATATTATTAACATATTTATTTATTTATCAGCTTATCTTGTAATTATTACTATATATTTCAGTGCAAAGGTTATACTACGGCTAGGTGTAAAATGTACAATAGGACAAAAATAATAAAAAAGAAATCGTTAATACCCAAGAAAATGGATGTTGGTATGAATTTGGTAAGTATAAATAGATGTAACGTCTAATTGTTCTGTTGTTTCACAATTTAAAATAATGTAGCATTGTCTCTGTATGATGTAGTAGTTAAAATACTATTTGAATATGTTTAAAATTTAGTGTTTGCAAATATATCAATTTTAATTTACTATACACGATATTTTAAATCATATTACATGCATCTTCGGCCTTCGTGCATAAAACTTTAATACTCTTAACTCAATTTTTATGCCAAATTTCGGCTTTCTTACGTTTTTAGCCGATAATAAAAGATTTTTATTTTGTAGTGGTATTTTCCATTACTTTTGGCTGTTATACGAGGAAAATCATGTGAATGAATTAATTTTTAACGTTTTTTTTATTCTTTTTAACTTTTGGTTCTGTCTTCAAATTGTGGCCATTACAAAGGCCTTTCTTCCTGTGGCTGTCATTGATTTGGCCAGAAACACATTGAGAGCAGCTAAATAGTAAGCGATGTCTAGCAAAATCAGCAAAAGTCACCTATGAGAAATTATTGCGTTTTTTGCTTGAATTTGATGTCAGTTTCCTTAAAGCAGTATTATGAGGCATTTTCAATGTCGGCCATTTGGTCTCAATATATTTTTGGTTTCTTCACCGTATAGTTTTCAGCATAACAATTAAAGAAATAATGTAAATGTATTTTTTAGCTTCTGATAACTTTAGCAATTTTTCGAAAATTAAACGTATTTTGTTTTTTTTATGTATAACAATTAAAACGGCAATGCCGTATTTGGGACAAGACTATGTCTGGGAGAATCACTACTAAGTGGGATCACTTTGACGCTCACGGCGGGTTTCGTTCTTATTCTCCAACAATCTTTGGTATCGCTGGTTTTGAGCGCGATCATTCAAACTTCGCCGGCCACGGCTACGACCACGAGGTCTTCCACGATGCATTTTTATTTTAAATTAAGCTATCAAATGTTGAAATTTCTTTCCGTTAAATGACGCCCCAGGTATAATTTTTGTCAATAAAAAAGTTTCCTGTTTTTGAAAACATAATTGTGGCTTTTGTATCGTTCGCAATTATTTTTTGTATTTTGCAAAAAAGATATATATATATATAAGTTATTAAATGTAAAAATAATAATTCTATTCTGGAAGTTAGTTTGAATATAAAATTATAATGACGCCCTATCTACTTTCAAACACTTTCCAATGATAAAACGAGATGTCTCTGGTCAATCAGTCAAGGTTAGCACGTGGCGACCAGAGATATGTGGGGAACAACACGGGAGAAATAAATGGATTTTTTTCGAAGATTGTTTTGTCAATATTCGTATTTCCAAGTTACCAACCAGCAACGCATTTTCGCACTACTGTCTGTTTGTAGAGAGTGTCGCCATTTTGTATTTTATTATGTTATGGTTCTCAGTCCTCTGACCACCTGCAAGTTTGGTTTTTTTATGCGTACTTGATTTGAGCACCTAATACACTGTTCCAAATTTCAACTCCTGACATGCACTTCTTCATACGTGTAAGCTAAAAAGACAGCAGGACGTACGATTTTATAAAGAAGACATAGTCTTGTCAATAACGGCAAAAAATGTGAATTTAAGGTTTAATTATTTACAAAATAAATATATAAGTCAACAATGCTTTTTACCAGTCTTTATTGAATACATTAATTTTACTGCATCGAATTGCATTAGCGTGTACTATATATTTGAAAGGTTAGGTACGTGCAAAATGTTTACCTCTTTGCTTCTGTATTTGGAATTACGAGATTTTAATGCTAACAGAAAAGTATCACGTGTTCTTGTCAGATTGGCTTCAATTATATAAAAATTGCTCGAAGAATCGAATGTTGTAAAAGATGTAATTACATTGAAGGTGACGACTGAGTGTATTTATGGAACAAGACAAAATAATAGAAAAAGTAGACCTCGAATAGGAAAATTATATTTGTCAATGATTGTATGAAAACAGGTGAAACTGATCAAAGAAACAATATTGTTATTAGCAAATAATCACATATATTCACAAAAGTTGTATTTCTGTAAAGTGTTTGTTATTATCGTATATTACGAAAAATCAATAAAACCAGAGCAAATATAAATTATATGAATCCTTTTATTTTTTAAGGTGAAACGTTGATATTTCTATCGTAAGGTGAGGACTTACAGACGCTAAAAATTAGAATTTCTAATAATTTCTAATTGTTTGCGCTACATATATACATTTTGTACATACAATGCGCATAAAGACCTCTTAAAAAAATTATAGACTGTTTTCCATTTAAACAGTAAGTTTCTATTTTCTACTCGTTAACCTTTTTTTTCCATTTACTTTTCGAAACCACTATTTTTTAATTCGGAAGATCTCTTGTTGATCTGCAGGTAAATACTCTAACAAATCAGTGTTTTTTGTGTTTCTGTCTGTGTTAGTAAAATGCAAAAGACATAGATTACACCTGTTAAATTGTTATTCGGATTTCAGATATAAGCTAGTCTTCTAAGCTAATCTTTATTCTAGATCTTGTAGACTCATCCGAAATAAGCAAATTGCAAGCGATGTAACTGATCCTTAGTGTTAATAAAATTTTTAATTTTTAACACTCTTGTAGGATCCGGGATTGGTAAAACCTTGTCCACATTGTCTAAGTTGGCTTAAATGCTATATTACGATGTCGGTGACAAGAAGATCGAAAAATCTCTGTCTCTATCAGGGGCCTGACATAAGTTAAGATAAGATCTGCGTCTAATTCGCGAATGACTTTTCTTGAATTTCTAAAGAAAGGAAATTCGAATATTTGAGGAGTCGTATCGATTCAGAAGATAGAAGCTTATACAAATTCTTTAACAACTAAAATATTCGTTTTAGGTTAAAATTTATTTAAGGTTATATAAACATATTACGCAGTGCATAACAATATCTTGAAAGATGGGTTTACGATAACTCTAAGCTAAATATCAGTTAAACCTGTACAAAGCATTGATCCTAAGTTCTCTAACATTATGACAGAGCAAACAAAGTTATATTACTTGAGGATGAGATATCTTTTACTGTATATATCATCATCTTCTGGATTGGAAACCTATATATATGTTGGGATTGCATGTATATTCTCAAACAGGTAAAGTACAATTCAAACGTGGCTGTTTAAGATAACTAGAAAAACAGCCGTGAAAATGGGCACTACCTTTTTTATACCAATATCGGGTGGGGTCTTGATTAGCTCATATTAGTCTATCTGCCATTGCGGCAAAAACTTCAACAACCTTTCCATCAAAGAAAATATAAAAATGCTGAAATGATAAAAATTTGCCATTCCTTTTTTTCCATGGTTTGATAAAATAATTTAATCTCTCTATTTAAAATTTTACATTTATTTTATGTTAAATATAATATTTATATTTAATTTCCGTTTTTACTGACTTTTAAATCCAGGTTTTCATACCATAATTAATTTTTTTTTATTACTGAAAATTATTACAAAGCGTTGTCTACAACAATTCAAATAATTATAAAAAATATTTTTGTTGTTTAACAGTTTTATTCTTTACGTGTAAGTCAAATTTGAAAATAATTTTTTACACAATAAAGAGATCTACAAGAACAGATTAACAGATAAATAGATTTGTTTATTCTATGTGTAATTTTGCCCAGTAGGTATTTTAACATTCTAAAAAATTCAGACAAAAATATTTAGTAAGTCTAACGAAGCTCAGTTTTTATTTTAAAATTATAAAATGATTGTTATATCATTAAAAAAATAAAATTCAATTTTACTTTCATGGCTCAATTATACATGACAAAGATTATACGATGATATGTCTAAAATCATGCTATGATTTTTACAATCTTGGACTCAGTGGACCTGGACACATTGAGAAATTCACAATTTAGGCGTTTTCCTGCACGTTTGACGAAGTTATACATTTAAGACGATGTGTACGGGGGCACGGTTCTGTTTACTGTATTTTTTAGTAACTTCTATATTTTTTGTATATTGTAACTCCAATATTTAGTGCCGTTTAACAACTTCTATATTTTCTGTTAAAAATTTCTTAAGTTTCTTAAGGAGGTTTGTATATTTGGGCTATTGAAAGTATTAAATATTTTTTAAGTGAAAGGTTGAAAAGGAAAAGACTTAGGGGGTTCGTGTGAGATGTCGGTTCGGACTAAATGACGATTTCATTCGTTAGTTATTTGAATTTAAGAGATTTCATAAATCTAACTCTTACTCTCAAAATTAAGCAGTTTTTTTATTTTAGAATACTTAATTATATAAAAGATTTTTTCATAAAATATCACAACATATGAAACCACACTAGAGTTTCAAACATTTTTGCTGTTAAACAAGCAATTGACTGCTAGATTTTTTAATTCTGAATATTGTCCTTTCTGAACTGACATAAAATACTTATGAATCAGATAAAATATATATTTTTTGTCTGTTTGTTTGTTTATTGGAATGTTATTTTAATCGATAATACAAATAACTAAACATATGAAATATCTCACTCGCTGAAAGGTATCTGAAGTAACACGCATTAACATTTCATATGTTTGAATTTGAGAGGAACATGTGTTGGTTATTTATTCACGATGAGAAAAATATTTATATTATAATAATTACTGCAATATAAATAGTTGTTATTTCGTTAATATTTGTCACAATAAAATTCGTAGTGTGAGATCCCGGGGAGGTGACTGGAAGTCGCACTTCGTTTTCCGGCAACTCACTTGGCAAGGATAGCTGTTACGTTGACGGCGCGTTACGCGTTACGCTAGTGGAAAAGGAGGAAGGATGGGATCGACGATAAGGCGAAGCAGACAGTCAAGAAAGACATGTCGGGTAGCTCATCTAATAGTTAGGGTGAAAAAAATTAAATTAGAATAAATTCATATTCCTAGTTGATTAAGCCTCTTAAAAATTGGTGGGAATTGTGGAACGATTTGACGTGTGCAGAGGTTTTTGACCGTGACTTCGTTGCCACTAAATAGTGCATATTCGCAACTTTGTTGAGAAAAACGTTGAATAGGCCTGTCTACGGAGCAAATAGGAAAGTGGTCCATTTTACATATTATTAGTTTGTAGTTTTGTAATAACATATAGGACTGTCTGTCTATGGATAAGGCGACTATAGGATAATTAGTCTGGATTTGGACAAATGTGTTTAGGTCAGGTATATACGTGGGAAATTTGATAATTTCGTACATATCAAAGTATCCACTAGGGGTGATTAATGGAATCTAAGCAAAGATTCTCAACGGTCCAGGTATCGCTACAGCGAGGGCGGTAATCCACTAGTAGTATTTAAATAGCGTGTCAGGTCTTATAGGTTCGACCATCGCGTAACCTTCCGGAAGCTGTAGTTGAATGTCTCGGATGGTACGTAGCATGATTTCTCGTGATACGAAATAGGTGCTTAGTTGACCCTTTACTAGTATATCAATCGCGTCTCATAATGCAACCAGTTGGAGATAGAATTCGAGTATCCGACTAATTATTTCAAACGCAAGTTCGTAACTATAGCGATTCATTAACTCTTTAAATGATTCTTTATGTTTGAATAACACATATTTGGTGTCGGTTATTTTTACTGATCTTCAAAGTATCATTTAACAAGGTGGCTTGTGAGCGCAGTAAATGAATTATTCTCTTGTTTTGCTCATTGATGTTAGAGATTTCGACATTTACGGTCGCAATATCCTCGGAGGTAGCCGTCCCAAAGAAGAACTTTAGGGTTTTTCTCCGCCGTCTATTAAACTTCGGCGTGAAGTGTTTAGGGCTGATAGGTCCCGATAATCCTTAAGAAAATCAAGGAATGAGGTTTTTACAAGGAATGACTGTATGTTAAAGTCCTTTCTATCTTACTTTTACTTTTACTCTCGAAATGCGACTAATGTCCTATTAACATGTTATAAATCATTTACAGGCTTAAGGAGGAGGATGATCAACTAACAGCAGCAGAAATAAGTCAAGGAATTCGACTGCGAGTAGGTCTCGATAGAACCCAAAGTCGATCAGCAACTGGCCCTTGACTGAAAAGAGCATAAGGTGGAGTGGTCTCCTGTTCTTCTTCTGTTTTCGGTTCGGAAACGTCACTTTCGGGCTTGAGGTCATCTCTCTCACTTTTGCTGTTGCTATCCGGTTCTGTCTGTTCTTCCGGTAGCAAAGGGAGTATGAAGGACAGAGTAAAGTCATCCTCAGAGTCGAATAGCTTGCCAGGTGGTGGCGTGACTGTTTATGGGTTTTTTCCCTGTGATACCATAGGTTGATCGATGGTCGTGTTAGTGTCATCCCGCTGTATTCTAGGTCGTTTCTTTTTTTATGGACTGCAATTATTCCTCTTGTGCTCCAGTTTTGTTAGTTCCTTTTCTCTTCGACAGGAGTAACTCGTTCAGTTTGGAAGATGTCCAAAGGCCTTTCATTTAAGGTAGTTTTCTGAAAGGAGTTTTTCCTCCTGTTATTAGTATCTCTCTGCCTCCTTTTCTTCTTGCGCAGCCGTTGGAATGTGCAAAAATGGATAATCTTTTGATTGGCTAGCATCACCTGAGCATTAGCAAAATCTAGTGTTAATTGTAGGGCTTTGATGAAGTCTCATACTAATATCCCATCACACGGGTTTGTGATCTCGGCTCGCCCAGTGGCAAATGGTATGAAAAATTTCTTTCCCCGTAGTTTAAACTTGGGTGTCACCATTCCAATAGCAATGGTTCGCTTCCCTAAAAAATTTCCTAATTTCTGTCTAAGTCCAAACTTTGTAGGTGCTTTCCCTTCAATTTGTTTGCTAGGTCATTCGATATGATCGTTCATTCTGCTCTGGGATTGATTTGCATCTTCACAGAAATATTATTGACATAGACCAATATAATAGGTTTAGGTCTTAACCTCTTAACAGTGAAGAACGAGAATAGTCGTTCAAGACGATCGAGTGGCAATGGTGAAGGACGACTATAGTCGTTAAAAAATTCTTATAAAATACCTGGACCATTTCGTGAAGTCATAGAATTTTCACGAGTAGTTGGGTTCTCCAACTTTGTTTTGGAATATCCTTTATACTCGAGAAATTACAATAAAAAAAAGAAAATTAAAATAAATATGAAATTTTAGACAGCCATCTATCGACATAGATGACGGCGAGAAATTTAAATTCGATTTGAGTGGTTAAAATAATTAATATTCCTAATTGGCTCGCGTCAAAAAAAAGTAAGTGTGACTTCTGTAAATGACGCTATCGGGAGAGAACCGATGAAACCGGAAAAAGTAAACAGCCTACGTCATTAGTCTAACGGTCCTTGTCTGACCTACTTTTCGTAGAATCAACATTAGAGTAAGCTGTAGTAAAACGTAGTAGTTTATAGTAAAACGGTCCTCTCTAATATTCATAGTACTTTGTAAAGCTTGGATTACAATTTAATAAGTACTATTTAATTCAGAAACATTATAAATACATTATTAAGTAAGAGAATAACAAAAACTTTATTTTTTAGTATAATACAATTTACAAAATCGAAAGTTCGTATATCGTAATATTATAAAAAATTACATCGAAACATACAAAGTCACCTAATTTACTTACATTCAGTTCATTATACAACTGTCAATACTCTTGCCTTCCTCAGTTTCCTCAAACAAAATTCGAAAACTTCAATTAATCCTATAAATATTTAAGCGCCATTACTATTCGAATTAACTGTAATTACAAATATAAATGAAAAATATTTTCGACATAAACCCTAGGCAATAATTATCAAAACAAAATTCTTCAAGTATAAATTTTTCTGTATAAATGTCAGCGATCCAATGTGTTACCTACTTTCTCTAACGTAGTAAAACAAAGTAAGTTGCAGTACAACAATACACATAAACACAAATAAATTAGTAGCTGAATAATACATACTTTCATTTATATCCATATGTTATATCCAAAAGTCAGTTCTCCCAAATTGTCAAAAAATAAATTATTTTCAACTTTTCTTTTTGTAAAGTAGCATATTCTTAAAAACAAGTTCTATATTCAGCGTAAAATTTCCACCTTTTATCCGTTAAAAACAACGCAAAATGTATGGATCCACGTAATAAAAAATTATCGCAGTGAACTTTGAAAAAACCAGAAACACAGATACACCACACTGCACTGTACAAAATTTTGCCACAAACTGATTTATATTTTAATGCACCTGTGAATAATTTCATCACATGACAAAAAATTTTTGAATAAAAGCTAAAAGTTTTTAAGAATTCTTTCATAAAATTTGATGAATTTAATTAATACACAATAACTAGATCTGTTTAATAAAAATTAATAATTTTCCATTATAATTATGCAAATTAGATATAAAAAAGATCATCGCGCAAATTCTCCTGTGAACCATGGATGACTCTTACGTCATCTGGATTGAAGTTTCCTGCAAAATAGTGAAAATTTTTACATAATTATTTCACTAATCCAGCCAAATTTAAATAATATAAAATGTCTAGATCTGTTTAATAAAGATTAGTAATGTACTATCATTAATATGCAAATTACATATGACAAAGATCATGGTGGGAAAATTCCCGCCAAGATAAAAATAGCTTTCGGTCACGTGATCACCAAGAAATACGAAGAAATATGCCTTAAATTTAATGTTTGTGTACAAATTAATACATTTTAACTAATGTCATCGTTTAAAATTTACTGTTTCTGTAAAAATTAGTAAATTGTAACAAATTTCATCAAAGACAACAGAATAATTTTCAGCTCATAAAAACTCTACAATAAATGATTATTTCTTCGAAAGACGTCGATATGACGAATAAATAATAAATATTGCACAAATAAATAATAAATATACAATAATGCTTTTATCCATTTTAAGTGAATATTGTAAAAATTAAGCTATTTAATTTGTTTGGCTTTTATAATTTAGTTTCCGAATATTTTACTGTGAAATTCCATTTAGTAAACAGAAACAAAGACAAGCTATTAATTATAAACAGGACAATAGAATAATTTTTACGTAAATTGAGTGAAAATACAGAAAAAAACAAATTATATCAAAGATGGGGACAAACAAGCTTACATCCCCAGATCAGAGCTTATAATTTGTTGTCAATTTGGTGATCACGTGACCGAAAGCTATTTTTATCTTGGCAGGAATTTTCCCACCATGATCTTTGTCATATGTAATTTGCATATTAATGATAGTACATTACTAATCTTTATTAAACAGATCTAGACATTTTATATTATTTAAATTTGGCTGGATTAGTAAAATAATTATATAAAAATTTTCATTATTTTGCAGGAAACTTCAATCCAGATGACGTAAGAGTCATCCATGGTTTGCAGGAAAATTTGCGCGATGATCTTTTTTATATCTAATTTGCATAATTATAATGGAAAATTATTAATCTTTATTAAACAGATCTAGTTATTGTGTATTAATTAAATTCATCGGATTTTATGAAAGAATTCTTAAAAACTTTTAGCTTTTATTCAAAAACTTTTCATCATGTGATGAAATTATTCACAGGTGCATTAAAATATAAATCAGTTCGTAGCAAAATTTTGAACAGTGTAGTGTGGTGTATCTGTGTTTCTGGTTTTTTCGAAGTTCACTGCGATAATTTTTTATTACGTGGATCCATACATTTTGCGTTGTTTTTAACGGATAAAAGGTGGAAATTTTACGCTGAATATAGAACTTGTTTTTCAGAATTTGCTACTTTACAAAAAAAAAAGTTGAAAATAATTTATTTTTCGACAATTTGAAAAAACTGACTTTTGGATATAACATATGGATATAAATGAAAGTATGTTTTATTGAGCTACTGATTTATTTGTGTTTATTTGTATTGTTGTACTGCAACTTACTTTGTTTTACTACGTTAGAGAAAGTAGGTCACACATTGGATTTCTGACATATAACTGTCGGCTTTTTCAGAGTAAAGCGGACCTTCTAAATTAAGTGTGTTTTAGGGAAGTTATGCTTTCTTTTTCTGATGCATGCCAATTGTAAAAATTGTTTTTAAAATTAAATATCGGTCAATGACGATAACATATGTTATAAATGTGAAGATGAATATAAAAATATTTCTACATTTTTTTATTGTTTTGTTTTTTCTTAAAGATTAATTTATTTAAATTTATTATATGTCAAGTAAGTTTATTTACAAAATGCTAATATTTTAATTCGCTTTAATATTTCGGTGTAAATTTGAACAAGGAATTTTAAAATTTTAAATAAACGATATACTGAAATTTTCTTTTATTTACAATGATTACGTCACTTCTACAGAAAGTAGAACACGAGACGACCTTCACTCACATTTCAGTGTGGGGGGAAAGGCCGCCAGTTGTAGTCATAACAACCTTTACGTCTTCTATTGTTGTGGATGAAATTCGTTAACTGTCAATTACATTTTCTTGAATTTGATTCGCAGGTTGGAAAAAATTGTCATTACTTAAATGTCTAAAACTTTAAAAAATTTTATAAAATTGAAAATAAATTCAAAAGTTTTGAAAAAAATCGTATCGGATGGAAAATCAAAAAAGAATTTAATATAAATTTGAAAAAAAAATTTAGCAAAAAATTACCGCGAAAAAAATTCACATATAAAAAAATTATGTGACAATAAAGAACGATTTTTTTCTTTACAAGACGTAACTGTTTAAAATTTTTTGTTTTTAAACGGGAACAAGAAAAACGCGTGGGAAAATTTTTAAAAATTTTCCCACGGATTATCTTCACAACTAACTAGTAGCGCGGCGTTTGACTGTTCCACTGTTAAGAGGTTAAATAGGTTGTCATTAGTTTTATCTTGCCTTTCCATCTCGTGTCGCTTTCCTCTCCTGATGAATCTGTTTGAGGAGGAGAAAACGTTCTACCAGAATCAGTATAGCGTCGTTTCTGCTCAACTGTAGGATTTCTTCTAGATCTATTTGGAGGTTGTTGACCTTTGGTTCACTGCACTTGACTTCTCCAGCGATTTCGATCTTCTGCTGGAGACTGGGATTTGAATTCTACCCTATTTCTATTATTGTTTGGGTCATTACTGTTATTGTATCGGTTCGGTTTCTGATTTTGATTAGGTCGATCGAATCAGCGATTAGGGGCGTTCGACCGATTTTCGTTACAACGGAAAGGCAGATTACTATAAGAATTGTTATTGTAAAAGTTAGTAGTATAGCCTCCTTGGTAATTTCGGCAAAATGTAGAATCTATAGAGCCGAATTGGGGAGGGTTTCAGAGTAGTCTGTTCATTCTAGCTTTTAAGTCTTTTATCGCTGACGTTAGCTGCGCTAAATCCTCGTGAAATGAGGTTTTATTGCTTTCCCTTACTGTTTGCATGATTCCTCTAGGATGCGCAGTTTGTTCCTGTATGGTTTTTTCGCTAATAGCGGTTTTTAGAGCATAATCAAAGGTTTCAGGTTGTCTGCTCATTATTTTCTGACAGATCCTTATATCAACTTTGTTTAAAAATTGTGCCTTTAGCCTTTCATCTAGCTCCTTCCTTTGAACTCGCTTGATAATTGCGGTTTTGGCAACAGTTGTGCCAGGCTCTAACTTTATTTCTATCTTTATCACTAGCGCTTGAAGTCTAGCAGCATAGGTCTGTACGTCCTCATTCCTTTTTTGCACGCATACATAAAATTTAGATAATCGAAAAAAAAAATGGCTCCTGTTTAACACACGCTATCATAAACCGCTTAAATTAGTCGAAGTCATCGAGCTCTTTAATTCGTCGGTTCTTTCGAACAAATTCTATAGCTATACCTGTAAGTTTTAATTTTGCCACTGCCAGCATCTGGGCCTTGGACCATGCCGCTACCTTTGTAACATTGGCCAACGAATCAAAAAAGTCTGTCACCCAAGGGCCTCCCGCTTCTCCCGAGAATAGGGTAATAGGGGTATTATTCTGCATAAACCTCCTGATGTAAGGAGATTCGGTGCCAAATTAGGATTTGGGTGGCCTGGCCCAGTCGCATTGCGGGAATCATCTTCCATTATGTTTATTTTCATAGGTATTTCAACTAGGTCTGAGAGATTCTAGTTCGACCCTACTCCTATGATTTCTAATTCAACTCAATTCGATTTCTCTCGACTGTTGCTGCTTTCACCTTATCGATATCTCTCGAAAAAGTCGAAACTCCACTCCTGACACCAATATGTGAGATCTTGGGAAGGTAAGAGGAAGTCGCACCTCGTTTTCCTGCGACTCACTTACCAAAGATGGCTGTTACGTTGATGGCGCGTTACGCGTTACGTAATTGGAAGAGGAGGAAGGATGGGGTCGACGATAAGACAAAGCTGACAGTCAGAAAGACACCATTTTATAACAAACAAGATTTATTCAAATCAAAACGAACAAAACTACACTTCTACTTTCATATACAAAAGGGGGTCTGGAGAGAGAGAGTTTACAAATATTTGTTTATACCTTTTAACAAGTCTGTAATAGACGGAGTCCGGTAAAAGGAGTTGTAGACTTTCGTAGACAGGCACTTAAAACTTTAAAATTCTTTAGAACTTTAAAAAACTTTACGTTCGGTCGATGGCACACGTCGTACTCGAGAGATGATCAGAGAGCCCTTTAGAAGAGAAGAAAGCATTCTTTATAGGTATTTAATCAGAAAACCGGTCACGTTATCGACAACGGATTGCAATTAGGGCCATAGGTATTCTCAAGATTCAAAACAAACGACGAGCTCGGACACTAACTGTAAATTATTGTGCAAGTTGATCTACCAGCTCCGAGGGAATAACGGCTTGTTGACAGTTAGGGGACGATCGTTGCCAGTCGAGGGTCAACAATTTCCCAGATATGGAATGTTGTTGATTAAGCCATTTATAACTGGAGTGAAATAATTTAGAAATTTTAGGTTCTTAACTTTCAGATTTCACAGTAGTATACTGCATATTTATCCACAGTAAAAAACTTCATTAAACAATTCATTAACATACAAAATGAAAAATTAATATTAATGATGCAAAGTAATGTCACACGTACAAAATAATGAAGTAACTTGTATAAAATGTTTGGTATTAAGAAATTTTAAATATTGGAGTATCTGTTAAAAAAATTTTATTGCTGCCAGACGTTATTCACTTTAGAAAAATATTGTTTTTGTGCAATATAACTTCTTTATTTACAAAAAAATTAATTACAATGAATAGATAAAATTATTAAAGGCTTGTAATTTCAATCATTTTTAAATTCCTAGAAGTCTGCACTTAGTTTTAATTTTTTCTCCACGTCAAACTGTTAAATATTTATAGTAAAATCTAAAGTATTAACTTACAAAAAATAAAATCCGAAATTATATAATACTCATATCTTTTTTTCAGAATATAGGAGTAATACGAAATGAATCATTTAACATAAGATATATGCAACTATTAACGGAGATTCTTGATATTAGGTATGTTTTTTTATACGGTATACGTATATAATGTTATAATTGTTAACCTAATTTTACTTGTTTCGTTACAGTGGTAAGGTGGTACCTGTCAATATAAAGGTAATACATCTGTATGTAACAGTTCTACAGTTTTATTAAGTATATCGATAATATAATTTTTTTCATTAGGCAGATATCGCCATTTCTGGAATTAAAATCAGAGAAACTTACTTGTCTTATTCTTCTTCTATAACTCATATTCCAACTACATTTGCAATACATGCTGCAAGACCTTTGGACAAAACAATTATTTTAGTTAAACCCTTCGATGTAATGGTAATGTTTTAAAAGTCATTATTTTATTCTATATTAAAAACATATTTTTTTGCTATACAAATCGAAATTTTAAAAAAAGTTATTAAATATTTTATAACATAACGGACTGACTAATTGTTAGTATAAAACAGTGAAGCACGTGAGCCATCTGTGAATATATATGCTTCCAGTGAAAACATTTGTTGTTTACTAAATGTCTGAAACGTGCATGAGGATTTCCGCGTGGATGTAAGTAACGACAGTATCGAATTTCGTTTCATCTGACGATATTCCGGCGTTTCGAAATTGGGCTTCTATCTGAAGAAACAGGTGGCGCATGATCGCGAATTTGTGTACATGTGGTCTCTATCGCTCCGATCTTCGATCGTGATTTATCGTGGATTAATACTCAGATATTCAGATATAATACATCGTTGGAAAGTACTTTTTGTGGCGAACAAGTAGGTGTTTTTGTTTTGTAAATCCGATTTGTTTTCGTTGCGTTACGAGCATTCGTAACTTTTGCTTTTTTTCGGGCCCAAACGGTCTTCTTCTTCGTTCGCGGGAGTTTTTTATCGGAAAGACGTGGACACTGGGTCCCTATACACTCCTGTTAAGTTTCGTAAAAGTTCGATCGTTATTAACGAAGTTATTTAAGCTTCATTATTCCATTAAAGACAAAGAAACCGTTATCTTTGTTGTCAAAGCCGTTCGGCGCTATATAGCTGTTCGGCGGATATCACTTGGTCGGCGCGCCGTGTTCACTCGCTGTGTTGATAACCGTTCGGCGTCTTCTCAACCGATCGGCGTTTTTCGCGCTGTTCGGCGCTCTCTGCTTTTACACTTGTTTGTTCGGGTTTTTCCACCCGGTTAAGGCATTTTTGAGTATTCCGTGGTGTCTTCGTTTTAGGCAGTTAGATCAGTCTAGTTTTTTAATTACTTTTATTTTGCTTTACGTTACATATTTTGCCTTATGGAGGATATCGATCAGGCTTGTGAATCAGGTTCGGAGAACACTCCTCTCGATCCAGGAAGCGATATTTTGGCCTGTGATCGTACAGAGATCCAGCCTTTGTCCACTGAGGACAACATCATTAGGGAGGCTAAGGCTCAGACTAGGAAGATACTGGATCTTATCCCTGAGCCATGCAAAACGCATATTAAAAGTGAGGATCGGAGGGTAGTGTAGGATGGAATCATGAACTTGTTTTCTGCCATCCAGCAGATGTATGCCATTCTGAAGGATCTTCGTGCGGGTTTGGATGCCCAAGGGAGCATACTACCTAATTTGGATGAGACCGTTAGGGGCAATGGTCCTACCGTTCGTCTGGGTAACCATGTATGTGCTCAACCCTCCTATGCTGGTGCTGTTAAAACCTCTTTTAAACACAGACAAACTACAAAAGCCATCAATAGTAAAGCCCTTTCTGGGGGTAACAGTGCAGTTCTTTTGTACCCTGACGTAGAGGAGCCTGATAAAATTGACATGGGAGAAGTTATCGGGCACATAAAGAAAACGATCCAACCTCAGCAAATTAAGGTGAAAATTAAGGAGGTAAAAAGGGTGAGAGAAAATGGCGTGTGTATCACGGTGGGTAGCGAACAGGAGGGACAAACGCTGAAACAGGCCATTGAGAAAATACAGGAAGTAAAGGAAAAAATTAGGTGCAGAATTTCCAATGGAAGAAAACCAAGAATTATTCTCCTGAATGTTCCCTTCAGTGTTCCTGAAGCAAAAATTATCGATGTCATGGTTGATCAGAATGACATCTGGGGAGAGTTTACTAAGAATCAAATTGCAGAAAATTGCCAAATTAGCACAGTTATCAAAGGTGGAAAAACAAAAGAAAATTGCTGCCACGTGGTAATGATTGTCTCCCCCTCAATCCGTAGAATCTTAATAGCTCATAGGCAAATCTACCTATCATGGGCTTCTATCCGTGTAGACGACTTCGTTCCTGTGACTCGTTGTTTCAGGTGTTGTGGGTTTGGGCATTGGGCTAGGGAATGTAAACAGAAACAGACCTGTAGCCAATGCTCTCGGGAACATAGGTTTAAAGATTGTCAAGAGAAAAATTCTATACCATCCTGTATTAATTGCAAACGAAACAACAAGAATCTTCCTGCTGAAAAGAAAACAGCGACAAATCATAACGCTCTAAGTGCTAATTGCCCATTACTGCTCAGAATTAAAGAGCAGATGATCAAGAAAACAGACTATGGACTATAGTCAAACAAGCAGCAACCCTACTCTGTCAATAACCAACCAACCGACTCTGAATAGCAGGAAGAATATTACTATCATACAAATTAACCTACAGAGGGGGAAGGCCCCATCATCACTAATTGTTAAAACTGCGGAGGACTGGAACGCAGATATTATCATTGTTCAGGAACCTTATCTCTATAAGGGCAATCTAATGAACTATAGTAACTGGAGGACGATCCCACCACAGGGATCAGTTTTAAATCCCAAGACAGCTATCCTATTCAGAAACCTGCACCTTAATGCTCAGTTTGCACCACATCTTTCTACCAGATACGTTACCACTTGCACTATTTCTTTTAAACAAGAAAGCATTTTTATCTCAAGTATTTACTCCTCACCCCTCGAGAATATTGAGCCGATGCTTACGGATTTAGACAACATCAGCCAAACGATTGCTGACAGGCCTTGGCTTATAGCAGGAGACACCAACGCCAAGTCTTACCTGTGGCACAGTCCCGTCGAGGACAGCAGGGGCTTCCGTATGATGGAGTTAATTGCAGCACTGGACCTCACGTCCTGTAATGTTAGTCCCTTATCAACATACCATTCCCCCAGAGGTGACAGCTGGGTGGATGTTGTCTTGGCCAGCACTCACATGACTCCAAAAGTTTCGTACTGTGCTACTATTGATGAACCTACAGCGAGCGACCACCGGTACATAAAGATTATCATGGATACAGAGACTATGGGCTTAGTTGATGGATTCTTATACAAGCAAACTCATTGGCCCTCATACCGGCAATATATACAAGACAACTGGGACCCTGGGGGGCCCATCACAGCCATGGACGAGCAGGGAGTTGATGACTGCATCGCTAAATTAACGGAACTAATGCACAACAGTTATCGTATTACAAGCAAGAAATGTCCAAAAACCAGAACAAATGCTCCATGGTGGGACAGAGAACTTGAAACCCACCGCCGGAAAGTCCGTAGTCTCAGAAGACAATATCAACGACAGACAAACGACCAAAACAGGCAAAATCTGAAGGCAATATATATCAGTAAGTTTAATGAATACAAAACCTTAATAAACAAAAAACGGCACAAATCTTGGAGGCACTATTGCAGTAAGTTTAACGACCCATGGACAGACCCCTACTACATAGCCTTTAAGGGCAAAGGCAAATCGGACATTCCCTCTTCTCTCGAGACCTCTGACGGTACATTCACAAACTCTTTAAACAGTACCCTCAATGTACTGTTTAATTATCACTTCCCTTGGGACGACCCAAGTCAGGACTCTGACCAGCAACGTGAAATAAGGAGCAACAGTGACTACCCCACGAACCCAGACAACGATCAAGCCTTCTCTGGCAACGAGATCAACCATGCTATCAAGGTAATTAATAACAAAAAAGCCCCAGGCACCGACCAGATTACAGGTAAGATGCTCAAGGAGGCCTTCGCCGCTATACCGGTGACTTTCACTACTCTGTTTAACCGCTGCCTGACCCTGGGCTATTTTCCTAAGACTTGGAAAAGGGCATCAATAAAATTCATAAAGAAAAAGCCTAACGACACTTCGCATTTGCCTAAAGATTATAGGCCCATAAGTCTCTTATCCATTTTCGGCAAAGTCCTCGATAGACTAACTATAAATAGGGTCCTCACCTTCCTCAAAAAGAAAAAGATTATTAGTCAAAACCAACACGGTTTTATCCAGGGCAAATCAACAATTACGGCACTCAACAACATCATGGAGTATATCAGATCGGCCAAGAGAAGCTCCAAACACACTCTCATGATATCAATAGACTTTAGAGGGGCTTTTGATAATCTTTGGTGGCCCGCCATCTTACGTCAACTTCAAATCCACAGGTGTCCAAGCAACCTCTTCTACATAATCAACAGTTTCATAAGCGACAGAGAAGTGGGCTACAATAACAACACTATCAAGTACACCCGTCAAGTAACTAAAGGAACCCCTCAGGGCTCTATCGCAGGCCCAGGCTTGTGGACGTTGGTCCACAATGATCTTCTCACTAGCCTCGACGGCAGGGACAAAGGTTATCTTCTGCAAGGCTACGCAGACGATACTGTTCTGCTAGTCTCTGACAAAAACAGTGACAATCTCACCATTCTGGCCAATGCAATATTAAAAGAAATTTTGGCTTGGAGCAATAAAGTCAAACTCCCGATCAACTACTCCAAGTGTTCTTATATAATTTTTTCGAAGAAAACACCGCTGCAGCGTAGCCTCAGTATTAAAATAGACAATGCCCGTATATCCAGAGTAACCGAAATCACATACTTAGGTGTAAAAATCCAACAAAACTAAACTGGACTAGCCATATCGAGATGGTCACTGCAAAGGCTATCAAAGCTGCAAACGCTCTGACAGCTATAGCAAAGAACACTTGGGGAATAGGTCATAGAGCTGCCAGAATGATTTATCTTGGGGCCATCGAACCCATAATTCTTTACGCCGCTCCCATCTGGGCTGAGGCATGCTCAAGAACTTACATCTGTAAGAAACTATCAAAAGCCCAAAGGATTGCAGCCCTCAGGATTTGTCGCGCCTACCGTACGGCACCGACTTCTGCGTTGTTGGTTCTTGGGGCACTTATCCCCATACATATCAAAGCAATGATGTACTCAAATAATTGGAAGACTATCAACCTATTCGATAGCACGAACCCTACTAGTCAAAAGAACCGGGAAATAATCTCTCACTTTCCGAACCAGATTAGGAAAGACATCTTAAGGTATGACCTCGAACAACTAAACATCGACTCAAATATTGAGCAAGTCTACCCTTCTCTCAACAACACCCCTCATCAAGACCACAGGGACATATCTATCTACACAGATGGGTCTAAGCTGGACAATCAGGTAGGCGCAGCATTTGTTCTCTTCGACCATGCCAAAGGATCCACCCACAGATCAGCTTTTAAACTGGGTCCCCATTGTTCGGTGCCACAAGCCGAGATCTTGGGCCTTACTAAAGCTATAGAATACCTTCACTCCGACTGGTTTCCATCCCAGCAAAACATTGATATTTTCACCGACAGCACAACTGCTCTTTATTCTCTATTTAATCTGGGGAATAGAGATTCCAATATTTTAAAAGCTCACAACATCATCGCTAACAGTCATCATGACCACAACATCACCTTCAGCTGGGTTCGCGGCCACTCCAATAACACCGGAAATGATGCCGCTGACGTTATGGCTAAAAAAGCAGCACGTTCCCAGCTTGATTTTGCCTACACCAAAATCCCCAAGTCCACCATCAAAAATTGGAACTACCAACACGCCATCCAACAATGGCAGGAGGAGTGGAATGGCAGCCTCACGGGTAGACTCACTTTCAAATTCATTTCGGACATCAACCGGCGTCTTCAAATGAAGCACTTCACCCCTTCTTTTCCAATGACCCAGCTCCTGACAGGTCATGGGAACCTTAATGCATACCTCAACAGGTTTCACCTCCAGAATTCTGAGGCTTGCAGTTGCGACAGCATTTCATGACAGAACTCTGAGCATTTTCTCTTTGACTGCAGCACTTACGACAGTCATAGAGAGCGGCTGATTGGATGTGTGTTAAAAGAAGGACACAACTGGCTGTGCCCGCTAGACACGCTCATAAACAATCAGAAAATCTGTAAAAAACTGGAAGAATTCGTCATCAACACACAGACCTTCTCCTCAACAGGTGCCCACAATAACAACAACTAGGTGAACAACCGCAGCAAGCATCTTCGACCTCGATGTTTGCAAACGGCGAGTAGAAGACTCCTTCGCAAGACCACCTTCATCGCATATTCAAAGGCAACCCGCCGACTTGTAGGCAGCTAGAACTTACTTTTAGCTCTGAAGACTCACCGATTTTCGACTCCACTCTGTAGATACCCTCGAATTATCCTGCATTCTGCATTTTTGTATATTAGCCTGTATCCTATGTTATTTTACTCATCTTTACATCTGTATTTTACTCTGTAACGCGTATTGTTAGTTTGTAGAAATTTTTTGCTTTTCTGTATCTTCCTTACTTGGTACTCCCTCTGCACTGTATGTAAATCCTACTTGCTTGTTTTCATACATTAAGATATCTTCTACACACCCTTTCACCCGGGTGTGCACTCACCTGCTTGTTAGTTTGTCCACTGCTACCACGCTCCTCACTGCACTTACTGTATATTTATTGTGTATTTATTCCTAAATCCATGTATGTATTAGCTGTCAAGTGTACTCAAACTGCTTGTAACTTTGCTATCCAATTTTTATCGTTGTACATAGCTTTTATTGTAATTCTGCTAGCATTTTTCTTTGGATTTTGCACTGTTGTATCCGCGAAATTGTTATTCTTTGTCACTTCTTACTTTGTATTTTGTAATTATTTCTGTTTTAAATAAAATCCGACGCGGTACTGTATGTAAATCCTATTTGCATGTTTTCATGCATTAGGATATTCACTATTCACCCCCCTCACTGGGGTCGGCACTCATCTGACTGCTAACTTGTTTACTGTTACCGTGTTCCTTACTGTATCTGCTGTGCATATATTGTGTATTTATTACTAAACCTTTGAGCGTATTAGCTGTTGGGAACCTAAATCCGATTGTTACGTCGTTATCTGATTTTTATCATTGTACATAGCTTATATTATAATTCTGCTATCATTTTCTTTTGTATTCTGCACATTTGTATTTGCGAAATTGTTCTCTTTGTAATTTGTAATTGTGTTTTTGTATTTTGTAATTATTTCTGTTTCAAATAATTTCCGACGGGGACACTTCAGATCCTTTACCCCTGCCCCACACTCATCCCCTTCTCTTTGCTTCCTCTCTCTCATTTCCGCCCATTGCAGCTCTGTGATATACCTATGAATGGCTCCGGAGTTTTCCCCTACTTTCTAATCAATATCAATATCTGAAGAAACCAAATGCGGGTGTCTGGTTTCCAAAATGGCGGCACATTGACGGCAACACGCGCTAGGTACATGTCAGTCGTATGTTCAGGATTAGGCCTAACGGTTATCTCTTCCATTTTGTCTTCGAGTTATTTTATTATTTTTTTGAATCACGTTCGGGTCACCAGATTAGCGATGTGACTAAAATCTGTCGGCGCGTTCCAGTAGAATTGGTTCGAGTTTGGTTTTTCCTTGGATGATAATTGGTTCGATCTTGACGTCGCGTCCTTTGCTTGTCTGTGAGGATTAATGGAGACACTGATCTTCGCGAAGTATCTTTCTTCATTCGTCACGTTTGCTAGATATATACAATAGTATCATTCACTATTAAAAGGCATTTACAGTAGGTTAGATCGGCACGGAACAAAAAGAAAAACGACTTATCTTGAGCTAATACAGTGTCGGAGAGCGCAGTTCGGTCAGCGCGCCAAAATTGCGGCAGCGCCCTCTGCCCTACATACGTTAAATATTTTGAAACGAAACATATTTTTAATGTTATGTGTAATAAAAAGATTACGAAATTGAATTTTAACCAATGCAAACATTTATCTTTTGATAACTTTAAAACTTTTTAAAACAATAAACTGTAAAACCTCTCACCAACTGCCACTTAAAGAAGCAGAAATATATCGTATGAAGTGGTCTTAGTGTTGAGGTTATTTCATTTACAAGAAAATCACTCATGAAAAAAATGCTGCAATATCCAGATAATCGTCATTGCAAGAATTACTGTATTACAAAAAAATTTCTATATTGAAGAATACGAAATATTTATGAAAATTCTATATTTCAGATTTGGATTTGTATTCCTGTTTTTTTCTGTATCATTTTGTTGACGTTGTACGGAATAATAAAGAAAGAGACTGAACACAGCAGCGAAGTAATCCCAAAATTTTCTACCATATTTTGGATTATAATCAGAAGCTTTCTTCGACAAGGTAGGTGATGTTATACAGTGCATGACGTCAATTTTTATAGAGTAAACATTTCACGAATAAAATGTGTACGAATGGTGAAGTAAAATTATTTTTGTTAGTAATGAATTACAATGACATAATTTTAGGAAAAATATTTACATAATCGCTGGCGTATATTTACAAATAAAAATATTATTTTAGTACATTTGACATTGTTTCAGTTTATATTAAGCATTTCTGTGCCTTCTTACATAAGAAACATACAAAAATACTCTATTTCTATTAAATGAAAAATCAATAATTGCCTACTCTAAAACATTTTTATTCCTTTCAAACGTACAAATAAAACTACTAATTCCCTTTTTTCATTTTATTTATTTTTCAGATACAGATGTAGATCGCTATTTTTTTTTATCGTTTCGTATTATAATTGGCTGTTGGCTCCTGGTTGCATTTATCCTGACATCAGCATACCTCGGTACATTGCCATCTTTTATGGTAAATCCTGGATCTGAAACCATTTCTCAAACATTTCAAGAATTGGTTCAGTCAGTGAAAGCAGGACGATACAACATCACTTTCTTCGCATACAGCGACGAATGCCGTTATTTTAATCGATGTTTAAGCGTTGTATGTATAATTTTATAAATAATAGTTCGAATTTAAAGTTCAACATTATTTTAAAATAAATTTTTATTATTATATTAGGTGTGAAGTTAGTATTAATCTTAGAAAATAAAAAAAAAAATATCGTTTAACATTACTATGAATTGCCAATATTAAAGAGTTTAAAACATGATATTACTTTTTAAGGTTATGAATAACTTTTCAAATGTTAGTTTTATTCGGAATTGTTATTCACGTTATAGCAATAGAGCGAAATTTATGAAACAGAGATTAAACTTATTTATCGCACGGAGAACGATCTTCATTTCTTACTGTAAATGAAAAGAATGTGGTCGTAATAATTGGAATAATCTCCTACTTTAAATAGTGTTAGATAACTTAAATAAATAGGATTTAATAATTTGGACGGTTTATCACACCGAGGCCGACAGAAAGAAGGACCAGATCTTTTACAAGAAGTTAGTCTTTAATAATCACATTCAAATTTAGAAAAGGGTGCATTTCGGGTACAAAGACCCCTCATCAGCTTACAAACACATTGCACTAACTCAATAATTATAACACTAATAGTTAGCCAATACAAAGGGATATCTAGTATATTCAGTGCACGGTATTTACAATTTTTATTGTAACCCATATAATAATAGAACTAAAACTATCGAGCATAAAATTTTAATACAACGACAATGTCATATATTATATTATTTGAGACCAGATTTTTCATTTTCTCCCACATTTTTAAAATTCTGGAAGACGGTTCCACTATTAATAATAAATGTTGTTAATATATTGAAAACGAAAAAAGGAAGGGGAACTAACAATATACTTACAATCATTAAAATAATTGGTTTTCAGACTTTAAACAAATACAAATACATATTAATTTCTTACTTACTTTCTAACTTCTTACTTTTCTTAAACAAATACATACTAATTTCTTACTACGTGCGATATGTTATAGTTTATAAAAACAAATGCCAATTAATAATTTATTAGATATTTTGATGCATTGAGGAAGCATCCAGCCAGTTAAACGAAGAAAAATCAATTGAGAGTGTAAAAAATATATGAGCCCGCGGGTCTATCCACGGGCCTGAGCAGGGGCCTGAGCAGAGGAATGAGCGAATTTCTCTGAAAACTACGACTTTTTAATTTAATTTCTTAACGCAATTGTTAGAAAAATACATCGCACTAGAAAGGATCGAATGACGTTCTCTATAAACAAACGTAGAGGAATTTTAACAACAATATGTCAAACAGAAAACATCTCATAGTGAAAGAGGGACAGCTGCAATCAAACGTTATCGAAGTCAACGGAAGAAAGGTTATGCTCGCACTTGGGAATTAACCTTCGAGATGTCAATAGTCGATCACGTGGTCATTTTCCCAGGCACCTGGCATAAAAGGTGGAGACACCGAAGTTCCGGGTGGTCGTCCGATACGAAGTTCGAACGAAGGCGAATTAATTAGTGCCCGGGGCAATTGACGACTAGGTGCCAAGTTCAGCGGACCTCCATGAACTGACTGTTGCGGCCCATGCAAGTCAACGAAAAGAAGACAAGCTATACTATCGCTAATCCTCTCCGAATTCCTCTCTCCCCAATCGAACGAAACGTCATCTAATTTGATCAACGAATATTCAGGTAGCTGTACATTCTTGTAAAATCTCTCAGCATTAGTAGCGACAGAGCTAGTTCATTAGGTCAGCACGCAAGCTAATAGAAACTTTTGTCAATCCACTTTATAAGAGTGTATATGTAATCTCATTTAAACGCATCTAATCTTAGCTTTAGTTAAATGTATCAGAGGATTAGTTGTATAATAAGCTTTCTTTTATTAATTGTTGAATTGGACTACCTGTTTTCTTCACCAAAAAAAGAAATACTTATCGACTCACCCAAGCGACTTTCCAACTCGATATTGCCCTCCTATAGCAATCTGTCAACTCTGAAGTCGAGTTAACAACCTGTGCCGAATAAGTGTTTAATAGCGCACACCCTATAGTCCCCGGCTTATCTCACAAATATGTAACGTGCATTATTCATAGAAAAAATTATTAAAATATTTTTGCATGGTGTCAGTATACATTGTAAATAATTGACCAGCAACGTCTAAGATCATATCCCTTGAAATACATAATTATTGTTTTTAGTTTTGAATTTACCAAATTATTGTCATTAATATACTAACTGTGTCTACAAAACCTTTGTTGCTTTAAATACCTGTTACAATTGTTTTACAATTGAAATGATTGTACAAATAATAACATAACAATTATTATAGTTAAATATGTTACAACATGACTTTTAAAGCAATCTAAAGTTGAAACAGTAAGTTAGTTTCTCTATAAGAATATTAAAACTTTGTATATGTTTACTTACATGAACTTCTTTTATTCATATATTTGTAGGGGATTGTCCAGACAACATTAATCAAAAATGATATGCTCGAAATCTTTGATGAAAATGTCCAAAAATATAATGAGCTGGGTGAAAAACCAATTCAAAAAGTACTTAGTGGAACTCACGCCGTACTAGCATCAAGAGAAAAAATTGAATTGAACGTGAAAAGACGAGAGGAAAAAGAAGTCTTTATTTCAGAAGATATACTTTTTACGAAATTCGAGCTCATACAAATAAATTTAGTCAGAGTGAATTATGCTGTCAAAATCGCTAAAACGTAAGTATGAAAAATGTGTTTCTTATCACTTACAATTCATTAGGAGATAATGACACTTAACATTGGTACTTTCGTTCTGTCTGTGGAAAAAACCGACTAGTGACCAATCTTAGACGTAACATTATTTCAAGTAAACCAACTAGCACACTCCATTAAGATATTAGCGCATTTGCTTAATGTAACTGGTACAGTAATATATGTTATTTATTTTATTTTCATTCACTAAATTACAGAACGACTTTTTCGTTGTGTTAATTGTCTGTATCGTTTAGGAACTGTATATAATCAAAAACATACCAAGTACTATAGCGAATTTTTTCGTATTGTAATAGCAGAAATGAAGCTTCCATAACACTATCCAAAATGGCGGTGATAGGTTTAACAAATGAAGAAACCGGAATTAACTTACCACAATTGAAAGATCATTGACTGATGCTCACTGGTTAATACACAAGTTAATTCTTTCCATAGACAGACTGTAGTTTCTGATTTACCTCTCATTGTAAATCAGATTACACGGACAGAAACTCCTCGTTTCTACCGTGTAAATAGAGATTAGTTTCTCATACATAAACCTAAAACCAGAAAAAAAGTTTTTTATAGAAAGTCATAAAAAGTAGAACGCACACTTTATGAGAATTCTCTTGTTTTATATTAACTTTGTTTCTCAGTTTAATTCAAAATATTTTTAACAATCATTTTCTTATTAGAATATAATTTTTCGAAATCACTTAAACATATTTCAAAGCAAATGGCACTGAGCAACGCATTAATTGTATCATGCAGTTCGAATGTGTGATGCATCTTCGAAACGAGTTTTATCATGTTTACCTGAATAAGTACGTTTCCAGAATGCGATAGCTGGTACAGTGGTGCTTCATATAACGTACTTAATCTGTTCCAGGTGCACGTCCGTTAAGTGAAACGTCCGTTATACGAAACGCATTTTCCCATAGAAATACATGTTAAAACATCTAATTCGTTCCGCAGCATAAAATAACCGTACTGTATCATAAAAAAATGAACATGGGGTGCGTTCTTTTATTCCTCCGCATAACTCTGCGCGAGCGACATCCGTTTAAAAATTCCTGCGAAATGCGTTCCTAAATTCTGGTGGAAGAGCACGCCATCGAACAGCAAAAACGGCAGCTTATAGCAGTAGTTTACGGTGGAAAGCAACGTGACGTCATCCGTGGCTAAGATAGTTTCGTTTCCGGGTCCATTGTGTGGTTTTATGAATGAGAATTTAGAAATTGTAAAAGCGCGAGTTTGCGCACGCGGTTATGTAAATGTCTTTACGAATTTTTTTCGAGGCTATTTTGAATGCTCTTTCAACAAATAATCCATTTTATGGTTAAATTTTACAATTGGGACCCTCCTTTTGCCTTTTAAAGCTAATATTTTAGAATTATAGATTCCCCCATCACGATACTATCGACAGCGCGGGCACCGCCATTTTTTTTTCTTTCACCGTCGTTCCTAAATGCCTACAAACAGCAGCTCACTCTCGTAGTAGTGGAGATGCAGAGCGACCGCTATTAAAGAACGCATCCATGGATGTCACCAATTATGCCGGAAAGTCCGTTGTTCGCAGTTAGTTCGTTGCTCGAGTCACTTAACGGCCAAACAAAAAGTCCGTTGTTCGCAGCGTCCGTTTATCGAGGCGTACGTTGTACGAGGCACCACTGTATATTTAAAAAAACGAAGTCTATTTTAACTTCTATGATCACGGGATTCTCTAAGACGCCCTCTGTTGGTTTTTTGTCGCATTTTTTTCTGAAATTTTTCAAAAAATTTTAAAAAATTTACATTTTCCAATTTGTTCGATTTGCGAAAAATGAAATAAATAACGTTTTAATAACGTGCCGAGTTTCCTCGGAAGAAAAAGTCGATAAAGTGCCCGCATCTCACAGACTGCACGCGACCTTTCAGATAAGAAAAAAATTGCGAAAGACCACTCGCGATAACCCTTATCGTCAATCGTGATCATTGCTAGCAAGTTTTTCGCTATGAATTCTTTTCTCCCAATGATTTTTTTCATTTCAAGATAAAGATCGATTCTAACTCGATTTTGAAACGAAATGTCGCAACTGATTTTCAATCTCAGCGAATTCTCATTATACTCTACGAGAAATCGGGTTGTCTGCGCGAAAAATAACAGCGACAAAAATTTTCAAAATTAATATCTTTAATACAAATTGCGCTAATTGTACAATTTTTTTTCTTTCGTAAAAAGTTCATTTAGGTATTCTCACAAATGCATTTTTTAAAATGAAATTTTGAGAATACTTTTAGTTATAAATAGACGAATTTGTGCATTTGACATCATGTCGTAAATTCTAAATTTTTGATAGTCTACCCATTATTCTTTTTGATTTTTTTATTCCATTTTATATCTAAACTATCAGCAAAGAATTTCGATGGATTGAATAATGTTTTGAGCGTTGTTAATTTTTATATTAGGTGATCGAGTTAAGCCTTACACACGACTATATCACATTAAAAATAAAAATTAAATTCATGTTTAGAAATGTGAAAAAATATCTGTTAAATCTTAAATACAACATTCTTAAGAGTAAAACAAAAAAACTTTGTCAATTGGTTGATTTACAACTCAGATAGAAACATTTGAATATAGGTTCATAATACAACGATTATTGACTTTTGCAGTAGGGGGTAGAGCAAGATCTATTGATAAATTTCCTTGCAGTAGTACGAAATTTCTTCTCTTTTCATTTGAATGAGTGAAATTTCTTCCCCATTTACAAACAAACCTTATGGCAATCGGTGAAACATCAGATAAATTGCAGTGAGTTGAAATTTGATATGTTTATTTTTTGTGTTTTTCGTATCAAATTACATTAAATTCGATGCTAATAAAGCATTTGTGTTATTATAAAAATATTTTACACTGTATAGGATCAAACACAAATAATCGCAACTGTTTTTTTGTAAAGAAATGCAGTGATTCCACTGTGTTAATGCATACAAAAGAAATAATTTATGATTGCGTCAGAGTTCAGTCTGCCATACACAAAATATCAACGTCTTATTCACTTACCTGAAAATTTATATACGGTGTATTCGATCCTGCCGTAATCAACATACTCTCAAAGTTTTATAGCAAAAACAAACTATGCTTTTTACCATGTTTAATTTTGTGACGTGAGGAAAATATAGGACAAAACTTCGGCCTTACCTTATTCCTGTGATAAATGTTAAATTTATACGATGATAATACTTTCAGTTATCTAAACCTAAAGGAATCTCTTTTCGTTTTTAACCGGTTATAAATTATGAAAAATTTATATCAGTAATTCAAATTAACTGCAGTTTAACTAGCTTTTCTGCAGTCACGTGATATTTCGACCCCCTTTTGTTCACGAGCAGTCCAACACACTCTATTTTTTATCTTTAAATTGTAAAATTTAAGTTGTAAAAAGTTGTAAAATTTAAATTGTAAAAAGTGCGTCTTATAGTCCGTAAAATACGGTACATCTTTGTTTTTATTTTTTCTACTTTTAAACAGTGTAAAATATTTTTACATTAACAGAAATGCTTTATTTGCATCGAATTTGATGTAATTTGATACGAAAAATGCAAAAAATAAACATATCAAATTTCAATTCATTGTAATTTATCGCATGTTTCACCGATATCCATTAAGTTTGTTTTTAAATGGGAAAAAATATGACTCATTCAAATGAAAAAAGTATAAATTTCTTACTACTGCAAGGAAATTTATCGGTAGCCCCAGCTTTACCCCCTACCGCGAAAGTCAATAAACGTTAATTGTTTTATGAACCTATTTTAAAATGCTTCTATCTGAGTTGTAAATCAACCAATTGACAAAGTTCTTATTTCGTTTCACTCATAAAAATGTTGTATTTAAAATTTAACAGATTTTTTCTACACATTTTACATGAATTATATTTTTAATTCTTTATGTGTTATAGTCGTGTGTAATGCTTAATTCGATCACCTATTATAAAAAGTGACATTGCTCAGAATATTATACAATTCATCGAAATTCTTTGCTGATAGTTTAGATTGAAATGTTTTCTGTGCAAAAAACGAAGAAATCAAAAAGAATAATCTGTGGACAATCAAAAATTTAGAATTTACGACATGATGTAAAATGCGCAAATTCGTTTATTTATAATTAAAAATATTTTCGAAATTTCATTAAAAAAATGCGTTTGTCAAAATACCTAAGTGAAATTCTTACGGAAGAAACAAAATTTTTACAATTAGCGCAATTTGTATTAGAGAAATTAATTTTGAAAATGTTTGTCGCTGTTATTTCTCGCGCAGACAACGCGATTTCTTGTAGAGTATAATGAGAAATCGCTAAGTTTGAAAATCAGTTGCGACATCTCGCTTCAAAATCGGGTTAAAATAAAGAAAAAATTATTGGAAGAAAAGAGTTGATAGTGAAAAACTGCTCGCAATGATCGCGACCGACGGTAGGGATTATCGCGAGCGTGTTTTTTCGCCAATTTTTTCTTATCCGAAAGTTCGCGTGCAGTCTGTGAGATGCGGGCACTTTATCGACTTTTTCTTTCGAGAAAACTCGTCACGTTATAAAAAAGTTATTTATTTCAAAATCTAAACCAGCACGTGATCACTCGCTGAGAGATATTTATTCTTAACACAAACGTCTTCAATCCAATCAATGGATCATCATCAGGTAAATTAGAACATTACAAAAAGAGAACAACAAGTTCAAAATACAAAAAATATAACGGCTAACCAATATGTAACTAACAGCACGATAACGTTTCTAAATAACAAACAATTAATAAAAATGCTGCTAAAATTAAAAATAAAATAATAATATATAACAAACAAATAGTGTATACAAAATATTAATACTTCTGTTTTAATAAACAAATTAATAACACTAAATGTAAACACTGCCTAATAAGCTGTACAGAGTTTTTCATTTAACAATACATATTAATAAAGCTACTGCTCTTATTTGAAATTTACAACTGCAAACTTCCATGCGGAAGGAAGTCCCTCGGCATTTCTTGCGTTGATGCAATTCCCTTTAAGCTTGCTTTTATAGATTTCTAATTTTTCGGCCGTTCTTGCCAAGGTCGGGGAGTGTATTTGTTTCAGTATATCAGCTTCATTCCATCTTACTATTGAGCCTTCCGTTTGTGCCATTTGTGACAATACTGTGGCATTAGAACCTTTTCTAACATCATATCTGTGCTCTTTTATCCTTACCCCTAGGTTTCTGGTAGTAACCCCAACATAATCTTTATTTATTCCTAACATCTGATTCTCATAAGGAATCTTATAAACGCAGGACCTATCCTCTTTTTTTAATTATCCCTTCATCATTTCTAAGAATTCTGTACAGATTTGGAGCTCTTTTTAAGATTATCGTTGTATCCTTTATATTTGCGATTTCTTTCATAATGCTTCCTAAGTGTTTGTTGTACGTAAATTTCGTGTATGTAGATGGACCACGACCACGACCAGGTACTGTATCAGTACTAACTTCTAATTTATTGATAATCCCCTTTAACACATTCCTCTTGTAGCCCAATGCTTCTGCTACCTGCGTGATTCTTTCTATCTCTGCATCCCTGTCTATAACACTTTCGCAGTATAAAAAAGCCCTCCAAACTAACGCTCTAAACGCTGCTATTTTATATTTATAGGGATCGTTAGAGCCAGTTGGAATATAAAGTGGGCTATGAGTTGGTTTAATAAATACCCTGGTAAATATACGTCCCTCTCTAAACATAACCTTAATGTCCAAAAATGTATCATAACAGAGCTTTTTTGCTCTAGTTTTAAGCTTAGGCCATCTTCATTATTATTGATCTTGTCAATAAATCTAGCAATTGATCGATTGCTTTTCCAAATTATGAATATATCATCAACATACCTTTTGTAGTATACGATGCTGTTCCTGAAATTACGCAAAACTTTAACCTCAAGCCTACTAACAACAAGCTCACATAATAGCCCAGAAATTGGGCTTCCCATAGGGACCCCTCGGTATTGCTTATACGTTTGTCCTTCAAACGCAAAGAAGGATTCGCAGCAAACGAGGTTAACCATCTCTACCAACTCATTAATATGATGTGCTAAAGCAGGGTTTAAGTTTCAGCTTGCAGAAGTTGTATTCACTATGTAATTATGGTTTACCTTACAATGGCATACTTTGAAATACAGTAATTATTGATATTTTATATTGTTTGTAATAGATCAGGAGAAAACTCATCGCAAACATCATAACTTATTTTTGTGAAAGTAGTAACTGATAAAAATTTTTCTTTTCATTAGTTTTCACTTTTACAAAGAGGAAATTCTATCATATTAAACAATAATCATGGGATTATCATGTAGTAAAGAAAAAAATAATATACATAATTTATATTCGATTTTATCAGTACTTGTGGCATATTGTTAAGGTGTTAGAAACCTGGAATTAACTTACTACATTTTATCTAGGCAATCCTGAGCATTTGGTTGTGTGTGAAACTGCGTTAAAATACTATTGCTCAGTATCCAGTCAGCCTCTAACAGTTGGTAGAACTTTATAAAACGGGGCACGCTCCAAGATATTTCGCTTAGAGTTTTCTAAATTTTATATGAAATTTATTTAATTTATAAGATAAATATTTTTTTGACGCAATTTCTTGATAACAAACAACAAAAGATTAAAATGTTTAAACATGAAAATTGCTACTTTTTTACAATTTTATGCTTATGATAGATTTTGAATTCTTTAAGTAAAATATTTATAATATATTACAGAAGTCATGTAATTTAGTCAACATATAGAAAAGTTCTATAGTATATATTTTTCTATAACAGGGTAAATCTCATTGCACAAAGCGGATTACCTGAGAAAATTCATAGAGACATACGCAATGAAAAACAAAGAAGTGATCTCTTCTACAATGATAATGCAATTCATACTGATGAAGATAAACCTCTGGAAATGGATGATATTATGACTCTACTCTACGTATTATTTGCAGGATATTTGATCTCTTTTGTAGTATTTCTTACAGAAATTCTAGTATACAAGAGAAAATAGTTTACGAGAAAGAAATGCAGAGTGAGGCCATTGAATATTCTTTATTAATATTTCATTCAAATTTGAAAATTTATGTAAAAGTGCTCTATTTGTTAAAGTAGTTTGTGATTTCATTAACTTTTTATATTTTAATGTTTTGATCAACAATACTCATAAATTGTGATGAATCAGAGTTTTAGCAATTGACAGTTAAGTCTTTGATTTGTATGCATGTAAATGAATAATCTTAAGTTTTACTTCATTCAAATTTATGATATTCAAATTTAAAATATATCAACGAAAACAGGTAAGATATGATTTTTTCATATTATTTACGTCTGTTTATCGGACAGAAATAGAATAAATAAAATATAAATATCTAATATTAGTAAAATTGTTCAAAAAGTTATTAGTGACGAAGTACAACTGAAATATGAACAATACCCATTTTCTATTCCATAAACAGATGTATAACAAATTTCCGAATGTGCTGGATAACCGAGAGTGGACATGCGAAAAGTTTACTTAAAGTCAATGAGTAACGCAGCCAGGGACAGATCTACATAGGGACTAACAGGTGTTGAGCCCTAGCACCCAAGTGTCTACGGCCACCAAAAATTGAATTATTATCATAAATTTTTAATACTTTTTTATTTATTACATACATATATAAATTTCAACTCTGATTATGATGTTATTAAAAATGAATTTTAAACCCCAAATTAAAGATTTTTTTATCTAACAAAAATTGGTCCACATTGTACTTCAATAAGTCCTAGCCCAAAAAACCTTGATTCGCCCCTGAACACAGCCCTTTGTTCTTTAGTGTATGTCAAAGGTTGCAAATTTAGTGCACTCTTATCTTTAATGGCATGTCAGAAAAATCATATATGATGTCATGTTTCATGCGATTTCGGCTAATGAACTGTATTTTTCAATAATTTTGATTTATTACAGTATAATTTTCTTCCAAGAACTTCTCTGCATTCATTCTTGTCAACGCACACCCGTATCATTTCTTTAAATGTTTATCAGTAATCTGAAACTCCGAATATGACGTAGTAACCATAATTATTTTTTAAAATGTTTTAGACTGAAATACTCTTGTCTTGTTTGTAGAAAGTTTTGCCAAAGTTTTAGATTTATTGTGAGGACGGGAGAAGAGAGAACCTCTTTAATGGAAACGAAAACGCATAATAGATTACACTAGACTACAGAGTATGCCGAAATATCAACCGTGAATTGAAATTATAATGTCAAATTATAAAGTCGAAGTGTTATTCATGCACATTTTACTCTGCTGTAAAAGAGAAAATTTCAAAATATTTAAAAAAATATATTAATTTTTAACATAATATGCAATATCTTTATTGATTTCACTTTCTGATGTGACAAAGATGGTTGTAATACAAAAAGTGCATTGTTTTGTCTTCAGACTGATTGAAACGCTGATGTAAATGTACAGAAAATATTCATCACTTTGCCATCTTTCATAGTAGCTTATTAAACATTATTAGAAAACAAGTCTTTTACAAATATTACAATAATTATTGAAGAATTTATGTAAAGCACAACTATATATTCGCAAGTGTATAAAGCATTTCATGATTTACATGTTGTAACACTAAACAGAAATGTTTGTTTTCTCATTTGATATTTATTAATGTGTACCTAATATACTAAATATTTAATTGAAAATACAGTCAAACCTATAAATAAGGCTACCATGAAAAACGTAGAACGTGGCCCATCAGTGGCGAAGCGGTTCCGCTCGTAACCCATGGGAGTTCGATCGTGGTTTCGTGCCTCGCTCAAACGGACTGGCCATGTGGAGTTTTCCGGGTTTTCTCCACGTCTGTAACGCCTGAATAGGGGCCAGTTACCCTTATAAGACCTCCCGGAAGGCATTATTTCCCTCGTATAAATAATTACTAATTATGTCATTTCTTACCATGGGTTATTCATAGTTTAGTAGCTCGCGCCCAAAACAAAAGAAAAAAGATACACAACATGGCTGTCCTTTGCAGTTAATTGTACGTGTTTTTCTTAAAAAAAAAGTTTAATGGTCGCTAGTCAGAAATGTCCATTATTTGGAGGTTCTATTGTATATTCTTTAAATATCGTTATTAAACATATATATCATAAAATTTTCATATGTACTCTAGAGAATAAGTCAATAAAATAATTATATTACTATTACGTGTATGAAATTTTAATGCTTTCAAATAAAAAATAAATAATCTAACAATAATTTGGTTACTTTTTCCGGTATCGTTTGAAACAGTGTGTAATTCTATCTGTTATTATGTTTTATTTTACAAAAAGTTTTCTATTTTCAATAATTGTAAAATTTTAACGAGCTTAATTGTGAGGGTACGAATTGCGAATATGAAAAATTTTGTATTCCAATAAAGCGAAAAATCGCCATTAAGTCTGACCATACTCGAGATTTGACATACGATTTTCTTCATCTTTCTACTCCATCGATTTTTAATTGAACAAAATTTAATACTGTCAGTCCTCTTAATTTTCAACTAACAAACAAACATCGATGCTCAATATCAGAAATTCTCGTAAAAAAGCAAACGAGTTATTAAGTTTAAAACAGGGTAAAAAGATTTTGTTCTCTCACGATAACTAATGTTCATAAAACGCTGTGAAATTTCTCAACGTTTAATACTGTTTTTTAATATTAAAATTTAAAAGGGGATCATTTCTTCTGGTTCCCCATATTTTCCTTCTGCTATACTAACCGGAAAAGTATTAATATTTGGAGTATTTCGACTGTACGGATGTCACAAGTCTAGCAAAACGGAATATTGCTTAATCCCTACGACAATTTATCCGGAAGTCTAACAATTTTGAACGATATCTGTATATAAAATTTACGTAACTACAGGTTCGAGACAAGGTACATCTGGAAATTTTCGAATCTTTCCTGCAAACAAAATTAAAATCTTTAAATAAAAAATATTTCTTTTCCTAATTTTTAGCAGTCGTAATTTCTGGAGACAGGCATCTTAAAACAATAATTGCCAAAGAAAAGTACACAATTTTCGATTTAAATTACAAAGTCTTACAATTAATAAATAGCTACGGTTGTGATCGGAAAATCAGCAATGTTTTCCACCACAACCCAAACCCGGTTTTAATTATACCTTGAAACAAGAGACAAGACATGAAGTGAGGTAAAACACCAATTTGAAACTTTGTCTACTTTCTTTAAAAATTAAGATGTTCATAATGTTCGATGCCAAGGTGATCGTAGGACTTAAATCGTTTGTAAATTCTTTAACATTGTTCTTTTACATAATTATTTCTTAACATAAAACAGAGATGTGACAATGGCTGTCCGACTATCATCTGTAATAGTCACGCAGTTGTTGTCAAATCTTTTAGCATTTTAGTACTGTTTAGTGTTTTTAGAACACATAATATTTGTTTATACAAGTTTTTACAGAAGTGTATTTTACAGATTTAACAGCATTTTATTATACTTTTGACAAGTAATTTCATAATTTACAGAATTTTACCATATTTTGCACTGTATAATGTGCATTTCTTACTATTATAACTAATAAAATGCTCCACAAAAGTACTGAACCGCTGCACATTTATTACACGAACGTTAGAAATTACAAATATCATGTTACCTTTATTATATTGTTAAAGATTTACGAGAACAATTTCTCGAAACCCATACCTTGTGGTTTTTACAATCGAATGAATAATTATCAAATTATGACATATCCGTTTCAGTGAATGACAATATAGTTGCGTTTTCTAAATGTCAATGATTTTGGAATAAACATTTTACAGAAAAGTACAGTGCACTCCATTTTCAAAAGTATATTCCGAACCAAAAATATTATCTTAAAAAACATTTATTTTGTTATAGTGTGTACACATTCATTTGTTTTCAAACAATATTCCAAAATTTTTCATGTTGCAAATATTTTATACATTTTTTTTCTATAGGAAAATCTACATTACTTATAAAAGGTACTTCTTTACATACAAAATGTCTAGGTCACGCATGCTGTATAGAAGCCATTAGCCCTATTCTGCTATCATGTGATACGGCGTTTATATTATTGTCATTTGTGGTTTCTGTGCTTTATTCAAAAATTTTTAATTAATATATTCGATAGAACAACGTTATTTATTTTATAGAAATAAAGGTTCTAGAAAATTTATGAAAATACTACATTTCTTAATTCCTATGCGTGGCTATCAGGAAAGATAATAACTTTAATTTATGCTGGTTCAATTGATCTGTTTCCACTTTATGTACAGGTTTAACCAGTGTATATAGAGTATATACAGTATTCCACTGTAAATAGTAGTAGTACTTTATATAGAGGTTCGATTATCCGGCATTCAATATTGTATAGTTTCTGCGTAATCTGGCATCTTCCAAAAAGTTGTCAATGATCCGGAGTTGTTTTACTATGATCCCGCATGCGATTATTATTCGCGTGTGTTTGTATATTAAATTGTTTGTACACAATTCAATACACGATAGATGTATACGAAATATGATATGCAAAAAAATTAAAATTACTGTTGATTTTATGCATTGTCTGTTTGATTATCTTCTTATAGTTATTTTCAATTCATAGTGTATAATCTAAATTTGTTTTGGTCTCTATTATCAGCTGTAAAGAAAAGTAATTTATTGTGATATCGTGACGACGTCAGGCTACAATATTTAATCATATTGATAAATTATTCAATTTAAAGTATATGCTCTCCACCTCGACTTATTAGTGTCTTGCACTTGTATAATGTACTTTTCTGGTAGCAATGAAGTCCTGCTCCTCATCGATCAGACTCTTTTTAGGGAAAAATATTTGAATTGGTATCACGTGACTTTCAGTTTGTATCTGAAGTTCATATAGAATGAATCGTTGCCTCCGAGTCGTATCTCTCTTCCACTCTTCTACAAATTAAGGGCAGACATCAGACAAACGAAAAACAGTAAAAATTTACAAGTTTACAACTTTTTCAAATTGAAGCCCAATAAAAACGGTTTTCAACTAGTTTCTGTTGTTCAGATTTATATATCAACTTTCTACATCGAAAATGTATTTAAAGCTTATTAAATTATAAGTATTTTTAAAAATAAATTTTACTAAAATCTTTTATTTTTCACAAAAAATTATTTTGAAAATTTATTTCAGCTTAATTTTAAAATTATGCGTACAAAAATAACGAAATTATGTATTAGTTAATAACAGAATTACATAATAAACAACTTCGTTGCCCTTAGCAATAAAATATTTTAATGTGGAATATAATCGGCCATTACATAGAATGCGATATATTAGAAGAGAAACGTAGTATCAATTTTTTAATTTTTTTTCATATTCATTCTATTGGAATTGAAAAATAAAAGATATTTTGTGAAATTAAATAAATTTCTGTTTTAGTTAAGATAGAGTAAACAAGTGGACTGTATATCTAAAATAATCGTTTCAAGGAATCAAAGAAGACAAGGATCACGAAAATATCCTCTTAACAGTGGAACAGTCAGACCCGGCGCTACCAGTTAGTTGTGGAAGTAAATCGTGGGAAATTTTTAAGAATTTTCACACGCGTTTCTCTCGTTTCCGTTTAGGAAAAAAAAATTTAAACAGTTACGTCTAGTAAAGAAAAAATTGTTCTTTATTGTCATATAATTATTATATATATGAATTTTTTTCGCGGTAATTTTTTGCTAAATTTTTTTTTCAAATTTATATTAAATTCTTTTTTGATTTTCTATCCGATACGATTTTTTCAAAAGTTTTTAATTTATTTTCAATTTTATATAATTTTTTAAAGTTTTAGGCATTTAAGTCATGACGATTTTTTTCAACCTTCGAATCAAATTCAAGAAAATGTAATTGACAGTTAACGAATTTCATCCACAACAATAGATGACGTAAAAGTTGTTACGTTTACAACTACGACGCCTGGCGGCCTTTCCCCCCAGACTGAAATGTGGGTGAAGGTCGTCTCGTGTTCTACTTTCTGTAGAAGTGACGTAATCATTGTAAATAAAAGAAAATTTCAGTATATCGTTTATTTAAAATTTTAAAATTCGTTGTTCAAATTTACACCGAAATATTAAAGCGGATTAAAATATTAGCATTTTGTAAATAAACTTACTTGACATATAATAAATTTAAATAAATTAATCTTTAAGAAACAACAAAACAATAAAAAAATGTAGAAATATTTTTATATTCATCTTCACATTTATAACATATGTTATCGTCATTGACCGATATTTAATTTTAAAAACAATTTTCATCATTGGCATGCATCAGAAAAAAAAGCATAACTTCCCTAAAACACACTTCATTGAGAAGGTCCGCTTCACTCTGAAAAAGCCGACAGTTTTATGTCAGAAATCCAATGTGTGACCTACTTTCTCTAACATAGTAAAACAAAGTAAGTTACAGTACAACAATACACATAAACATAAATAAATTAGTAGCCCAATAATACATACTTTCATGTAAATCCATATGTTATATCCAAAAGTCAGTTTTCCCAAATTGTTGAAAAATAAATTATTTTCAACTTTTCTTTTTGTAAAGTAGCATATTCTGAAAAACAAGTTCTATATTCAGAGTAAAATTTCCACCTTTTATCCGTTAAAAACAACGCAAAATGTACGAATCCACGTAATAAAAAATTATCGCAGTGAACTTCGAAAAAACCAGAAACACAGATACACCAGACTGCACTGTACAAAATTTTCCCACGAACTGATTCATATTTTAATGCACCTGTGAATAATTTCATCACATGACGAAAAGTTTTTGAATAAAAGCTAAAAGTTTTTAAAAATTCTTTCATAAAATCCGATGAATTTAATTAATACACAATAACTAAATCTGTTTAATAAAGATTAATAATTTTCCATTATAATTATGCAAATTAGATATAAAAAAGATCATCGCGCAAATTCTCCCGCGAACCATGGATGACTCTTACGTCATCTGGATTGAAGTTTCCTGCAAAATACTGAAAATTTTTATATAATTATTTTACTAATCCAGTCAAATTTAAATAATATAAAATGTCTAGATCTGTTTAATAAAGATTAGTAATGTACTATCATTAATATGCAAATTAGATATGACAAAGATCACTGTGGAAAAATTCCCGCCAAGATAAAAATAGCTTTCGGTCACGTGATCACCAAGAAATACGCCTTAAATTTAATGTTTGTGTACAAATTAATACATTTTAACTAATGTCATCGTTTAAAATTTAATGTTTCTGTAAAAATTAGTAAATTGTAACAAATTTCATCAAAGACAACAGAATAATTTTCAGCTCATAAAAACTCTACAATAAATGATTATTTCTTCGAAAGACGTCGATATGCACGAATAAATAATAAATATACAATAATGCTTTTATCCATTTTAAGTGGATATTGTAAAAATTAAGCTATTTAATTTGTTTGGCTTTTATAATTTAGTTTCCGAATATTTTACTGTGAAATTCCATTTAGTAAACAGAAACAAAGACAAGCTATTAGTTATAAACAGGACAATAGAATAATTTTTACGTAAATTGAGTGAAAATACAGAAAAAAACGAATTATATCAAAGATGGGGACAAACAAGCTTACATCCCCAGAACAGAGCTTATAATTTGTTGTCAATTTCAGCCTGTTCCTACTTTGACTGTTTTATGTTGGTAAAAACTTATTTTTTTAAAATAAAAGTACTTTGTTGTTAGTGAAGAAAGATAAAAGTATCGAAATATAATATTCAGAATTAAAAATATTGATGTATGTCCATATTAGAAATGTATATTTTTTTCCGATATTAGAAATAATATCACGAGAAAAACATTATATAAATGAAATACGGCCATAAACAATTTCTTTCTGTCAAATAAATTACGGATTAAACAGGCTTATCTAGAAAAATTCAATCGCGAATAACTGACTTTAAATATACAGAGGATACAGTATGCTTGTTATGTGATAGTATCTGCGTTTACAAATTAACAGAATTTTCCATTTTTTTTACACATTATTATGCTATAATCTAGGAAACTATGTTTAATAATAAGACATACTACAGAAAGGGTAAGAAAGGAACGTCAGTCATTGTAACTAATGTATTATTGAAAGTTTCATTCATATAGATAATTAATTTTATCAAGATACATTTCTCCAAAAGAAAATTATCGATATTTATCGTAAATATAAGTAAATTTTATTATAATTTAGATAAAAACTCATTTTTTCCCCACGCATGGCTTCTTTCCCCTCCCTCTTACTCCTATACTTGGAACATTCCATTTCATAATTTGATGTAATAATAACGTTTAAAATGATTCTAAATAAAATATTGACACTTAAAGTAGGTTAATATAGGCCTATATTGTCACGAGTCTCAGGTGTATTCATAAAAATGTAATAATCTATACAATAATACTTTCTCACATGCTCCATGTGTTAAAGTTTGCAGCTGTAATTGAAGGTAATATATAAAGAAACAAAATGTTTATATTATCAATAGTTATAAAAGATATCTTATTTTCACGTAGAAAAACAAAATAAGACAGAAGAAACAGACAATCACACGATATCTCTATCCAGGACATTCTATAATTGATTTCAAATTTCTAATGTCGACATACATGAATATTTTTGTGTGTGTGAATATTATATTTCGATACTTTTATGTTTCTTCACTAAGAACATCTTAAAACATTAACTTTTTACCAACAAAAAACAGTCGAAGTAGAAACAGGCTGAAAATAACAACGAATTATAAGCTCTGTTCTGGGGATGTAAGCTTGTTTCTCCCATCTTTGATATAATTCGATTTTTTTCTGTATTTACACTCAACTTACGTATAAATTATTGTATTGTGCTGTTTATACTTAATAACCTAACTTTGTTTCTGTTTACTAAATTGAATTTCACAGTAAAATACTCGGAAACTCTAAATTATAAAAGCCACACAGATTAAATGGCTTAATTTTTACAATATCAATTTAAAATGGATAAAAGCATTATTAAATAATTATTATTTATTCGTGTATATCGACTTCTTTCGAAGAAATACTCATTTATTGTACGGTTTATGTAAGCTGAAAAATTAAATTTTAAACATATTTCTTGGTGAACACGTGACCGAAAGCTATTTTTATCTTGGCGGAAGATTTCCTAGTGACCTATCTCATATCTAATTTGCATATTTGTAATAATATTTGTGATAATCTTTATTAAACAGATTTAGACATTTTATATTAGTAGTAGTCAAATGGGTAGCACTAATCACAAAATTCCCATAGGATAACATGTATGAGTAGCACTAATCACAAAAATTTTAAATCTCGTACGATAACATGTATGAGTAGCACTAATCACAAAATTTTCTCGTACGATAACATGTATGAGTAGCAGTAATCACAAAATTTTCTCGTACGATAACATGTATGAGTAGCACTAATCACAAAATTTTTGAGTAAATACATTTATAAGTTAGTTGATAATAATTTTTCGGAGTAACTTACCATTCGACGGTGTCCCGTTCGATATAATTTTTAGATCGCAGAGTAACTTGCCATTCGACGGTGTCCCGTTCGATATTAATTTAAGTGTTAGAAATTATTTTACTTTGTCGAGTAAATAATTTTTAGATCGCGAAATTTTTGACTTACCTTCTCGAGTAAATAACACACGCGTTTATAAGTTCGATATTAATTTAAGTGTTAGAAATTATTTTACTTTGTCGAGTAAATAATTTTTAGATCGCGAAATTTTTGACTTACCTTCTCGAGTAAATAACACACGCGTTTATAAGTTCGATATTAATTTAAGTGTTAGAAATTATTTTACTTTGTCGAGTAAATAATTTTTAGATCGCGAAATTTTCAGAGTAAGTTGGTTGACTTACTTTTGATATAATGTACAGATCACAAAATTGTTAAGTAAATAAATTTTCACCTTTTATAAATAATTTTTATTTATCAAGTATGGTAGAATTTATTTTATCTAGTCAACTTGCTAAGTGGAGCGCTAAACAAATTGACTAGGTAAAATAAATTTGTATTACAAAGAAATTTAAATCGCCTCGTCCCAGCGAAGACGTCTTCGTTCCACTCGATTGAGGATGGTTTCTTATCTACAAATAAATATTATTTGAGTACATATAGTAATTGCATACAAAACAATATTCGGATTCGTTTTGTGGCTCATCTGTAAGTTTTCTAAATAAATATATTATTTTAAAATAAGCACCCATCTGTAAGTTTTATCTAGAAAACATCTTTGTAAATTATTTTACTCACCATTAGCGGGCACGATTTTTTCTCGGAGAATACATTTAAAGAGCTAAACAGGAGAATAAAAATATTTTAAACAATGGTTGTCAGCGGTTTTAACTAAATAAATAAAAGTTAATTTACACAATGCTTCAAAATTATTGGTTTGAAGCCGATGCTCGAAAAGTTCTCGGCCACAACCGGGCCGCGTCCGGGTGATCCCAGGGATCTGGCGTATCCCCGGTATCTCCTGGCCACCGAGGAGGCACTATCTCCTCCTCGGCCCACCATTCCGCATAGCCGCCTGTTCGCTCGGCATCGGCACTTTTTATAGTTTTTTTTACTAATTTCAGCATGTCTCTCTTCACCCTCTTGTCTTCATTCTGTATATAAATGATCTTATTGTTTAAATTAATATAAATATTTTATCGCGTTGTGTGTATAGAAATAAATTATCTAACCGTCTTTCCTGCTGTAATTGTCGTAGTTATAAAATTCGAATTATATACTTCTCTCCACAAGTCACCCGCTATTTTTTTTCCCCCGCGGAAGGACTATTATTTCGGAATATTGAGATTTTTCAACTCTTTTTATAGCCTGCTCCACGCAGTTTCGATCAACTGTGTCTCTATTCTAAACATTTTATTTAAAATTATTTTTAATAAAAATAATAAAACGCTTACCATTATCAAGATGACTGTTGAGCTTACCATTGTCAAGATGAAATTCGGAGCTGTGAAACTCCTTGGTTTGCGCAATTATTTATACTCATTTTATTTTCCTTTAGGTTAATTTTTTATTGCGTTGTATATTAAATATTCTTCCTTGTACAATTTATCATTCTCGAACACGCTAAAGTTATTTCCGTAAACAAGATCTATGTTTCTCACGGGCTAAATTCTGGTATGTCAGATATTTATTTTTGTTAATAAGGTCTTCGCAACTGCTACAAAAATGAAAGGAAATTACCCTCCAAATAAGAAAGGCTTTGATGCCATGAACGAGTATTTGCAGGGAAAATGTCTAATGTTTTTAAAAAAAGGCGATATGTATTATTAGAAAGCGAGCTTTCAAAGGATAGTTGAAAATATTGTGCGTGGAAGAGAATGATATTACGCGAGTAATTTATGATGATCACTAGACAAACATTTCTTCCAAATTAAATTTATCTCTTAATTCTATTTTAACTAAGAGGCTTAAAGTTTGTTGACACAACCCAGTTAGATTTTTTCCCGATGAGGCTCCGCCGGGATCGAAAATTGTTAAAGGGTTTTCCGGGCGAGAGGGGCTCAGCTCGGGTTGAGAACTGCGGACTTCCTAGTTCTAACCGTCTACTGCAATACAACACAGCTAAGAATTTATTAAATAGAAAATGAATTTAATGCGAAACAGACTGCCAAAACCTAAAATTTCTGAAGATCGGGAGTCGAAAATTTGACTTAGATCTAAGCATGCATAATACAATAATAATGGTAAGGAGTTTAAATTATATAAGAATATTTAGACGAAAACATATAGAGCGTTTATTACAGAAAATGTTTTAGCTAACGATCATTTTTGTGTGTAGAAGAGAATGATATTACGTAAGTAATTTATATATATTTGTAAGAAAAAATTTCTTTCAAATTTACATTATAAATTCATCTCTTAACTAAGAGGGTTAAAGTTTGGTGACACAACTCTGTTAGATTTTTCCTCGATGAGGCTCCGTCGGGATCGAAAATTGTTAAAGAGTTTACGAAATTAGTTTTTCAGGACAAAAGTTTTACGAAATTAATTTGCCGACACAGTTTAGGGTTTTCCAGGCGAGGGGCTCCGTCTAGGTTGAGAGCTGCGGACTTCCTAGTTCTAGCCGGTATAAACTGGTTCCGTCTCCCGGCTTGCTATATATACTCAAGCCGTCTACTGCAATACAGCAACCAAGAAAACATGTTGTCGGTAAGAATTTATTATTAAATAGTATGTAATTTAGAAAACAGAGTGTCGGTAAAAAGAGAGCCAAAACAATTTTTACACTTTAAATGCTTTTATTATTTTTCATTGAATTACAGCATTGGTTATACGTTACAGTAAGTGGGCGCGCTAAATACAAACGGTGTTTAACAAAGTTTTGTACAAATTCGTCGTTATAGACTTTATCCGTTTCACTTAATTCGTTTAAACATTGGTTTCTATTCATTTTATATAGAAAATACAAACAAAAATAGCCGCAATTCGTCGAATATAAACTCTGATGAACGTTATTATTCCAGCAACAAGTTTTAGAATTGCGTGTTATAAAATTTATTATATTCTGTTTCGATGGCTTAATCCCATAACTATCGTAGTAAAAACAGATTTTTCCGTCAAAGAATACCGATATCCAGTGAGTTCCGGGTTTATTTCTTTCGTCTAAGTTAATTATATACGATTTATACTTAGCGATGCAAACAGGTAAATCATCCGATGCAAAAACTCCTCCAAAAGTTTCTCTTATTTTCGGATCGCTGGATGCGAGCCTCCACAGCGTGACGGTGTTCATTAGTAATCGACAAAAACAGTCCTCGAAGCATCGATTTCTAGAGTATTATTGTATTCGAGTAAACAAATAACGTTTACAGTTTCTAGTAATGCCGTTGCGAACTTAAATTCGATTGAGATGTTTCCTATTTGATTTATACTCTTATGTGATTCGGAGGCGGCTCGATCCTGTGTTAAGTCGAAACTGTAGAGAGTATATCCGTCTTTATACTCTTTGTAAGATATGTTAGTATATTTATGGTGATTAATACATCCTATATCTTCAAATAATGATATAAAATTCCTTCCATAGGCGTTGCCTCCATAATTCGGAGAATATGGTTGAGGCGGAAACATTTGGTTGTCTTTTAATAAACATATATAATTTAAATTGTAATTTTTAAAATTGAAAGGATTATATTTTACATTTCCGTTAAATGCGGTATTAGAAACTAGTCCGATAGTCATTCTGTAAGGCAGCTGGCCGATTACGGCGTTTGAGATATTAGTAGATTGTATTCCGCTACTTAGGGTAAAAACTTTTACATCCGTTCTTCGAAACGGCATTTTTATGATGCCTGTTTGCAGCGCTTTTTCTATTCCAATTTGAACAGACGAACTAACGTCTACTTTATTAATTTTTAGAGACGCGTTTTTTATAATTATTTTATAATTATTGCTGGTAGACATTAGAGCAAAATCGTCTTTAGATCTTTCTAATTTAATTCTTAAATCAACGTTATTAATTAACAATTTAGGTTGATTAGACAAATCGATATGAAGCCTTCCGATTAAATCTATTAATTTACTTTGTTTAGCAATATTAAATCTTTTAGCCAATCCTTCATTATTATCGTCTAACGAGTCCATATATTGCGCAGTATCTTTATAAAATAATGCGCTCGTTAAAAAAGTTTCCTGCGCATCTTTTGAATAAAATAGTAATGCTTCTAAAATAGATCGGTAGCAGTAATTAGTCTGCGAAATTATTTGTTTATCATTTAAAAACACGCTGCATTGAGAAAATAAACTATTTAAAAAATAATTAACAGGTGCGACCTTTTCTTCGGCAGAAACGTCCGTTCCGTCGTTTTTAATAATTTTTGCTTGAACGTGGAGATAAATCGAATGCAAGTCGATATAATTTTCGCCAGAACCGGATATGTAAAATTCTATCGGGGCACGGCTATCCGATATTGTTGCTACGGGATGAACAATAACTTCTGTAGTATTGTCGATGGCCAGTTGCGTCGAAACGGTGCTAAATAAGTCGAGCTCGCTTTTGGTGCAGGGGCAGGAATTCGGGTCCATTTTTCTTATTCCGAAAATATATCGTGTACTTTCCGTCTTTTATTCTGCGTCTGCTTCAGTCTCTTCGGTCGCTTTCGTTTTATACCCGATCCGCCTTGCACTTTTTTAACTACATCATCTTTAATTTCAGAGCCGATATCCTTTAGATGCGATTTTGCCGATTCTTTAAATGATTTCCCCGCAATTACGTCCGATCCAACACCCGACGCAAAATTTAATGCTTTGCGCCCCAGATACGATCCGATTCGGCCCAGAATCGGTACTGATTTTCTAAAAAGATCGGCGAAGAATCCATACCCTCGCTGAATTTGAGGCCCCGCAAAATAACCTCGTCCCGTCAAATGTTGCCTCAAATATAAATCGGGAGTCCATAACGTACCTCCTGCTTGATTACAGTAGTAATTTATACAAGCTTTTGGATCGAGCTTCATTTTGCACTTCTTAAAGACAAACTAATGCTAGATATTAAACTAACAGGTATTTATAACTGTTTAAAAGATAAAATTAATATTGTTTTTCCTCCGAAAAAGACTATCTCTTTTCCGCTCGCAGATCTCAGTTCGATTTCGATTGTTTCGATAAAATTTTTCCTAATAGGAAAATACAAAGGTTTGGAATAAACTTTGACTATCTGATCTTCTTTCGTGCCCATAACGGGTATAACTCTTAATAACGGCGCTGTTATATCTCCTACGTGATGAGAAGAAATAATATTCGAGTAAATAAAAATTTCCGAAATTCCCGCCGACATTTCGATGGGATAGCGACTTATATATTCGCCGGGTGGAAATTTTGTAGCCGTAAATCCGAGAAAATCTTTCAATTCATCTCCAAATTCTACAGAAATATTCCACGGAACTTTTAAAATAATTTTATTATTAGGCAGCAACGCCAGTTTTATATACTTAAAAATGCTAAGAAATTTTTCGGGAGACGAGTATAATCCGATAGGAATAAAGATTTTTTCGTCTTTATAAACTTTCTTAATTACTTCTCTCTTTCTATTTTTCTCCACCAAATTAAAATATTCGTTAGAGTAGTCCTGAGTCGACAGTCGAAAATTATGAGTCGAATTACCCCTTAATACAGTATCTTCGTTAGGTAAGTTTAGCATATAAAGTAATTTCGACGAATCCTTTACGGTGATAAATAACTCGTGCTCGTCTTTTATATTTATATCCACAGTTTGATTATTTTTATCGAAAATAAATTCTGCCAAATTAGAATTTGTTAGACTAACTATGTTCGAATTTATTATATCAAACAATTCAGTTTTATCGCCTTTAATAGAAATTAATGGAATCAAATATGATTTATCCGGCAAAGGTTCGTCTTCTTCTTTCACGCTTTCTTCGATCGTCACAATATACTGATTATTATGATTAGATATATTAAACCAGTTTCTCGGAATAATAGCTTCGGCAAGACCGACGGTCCAATTTCCGTGTAAATTAATAGGAGGACTCATTTTCACTGTGAAATGCGACTGCGTATTCCCCGGAAACAGGTCCATACTTGCATTACTTATCAGCGTCACGAAAAAATCTGATTGCATCATTTTGTTACCTTTTGTAATTCTTCGGTATAAAACCTTCCTTCTAGAATCTCGTTATTCGCATCTTTTAATACGTAAGTCGGAGGATGTGATAGAAATCGGTCGTGAATAACAAATATTTCCTTCGTCCAGCCCGGCAGATATCCGCGACTAAATGTTTTACGTATTTTCGAAATTCGAACTAAATCACCAATATTAAATTTAAATTTACTTTTCCTTTTTATACCGTACAGCCTATCAAAAATCGAACCGTAATGCAAAAGACTAACTTCAGATGGAGCCATCCCGATACTTCTATGAAAACTATTATTATATCCTTTTACAATATCGTTTAATTTATCGATATATTGATAAGAATTACGATAAGTAATTAATCTATATATTTTATTTCGTAAAGTTTTATTTAATCTCTCGACCACCGAAGCCTTAGTATCCGAATGGGTCGAATAGTGATTAATTTTATATTTTTTAAACAAATTTTTTACTAATCTATTATAAAATTCGGTTCCTTTATCGGTTTGCATATTTTTAGGAACATTGCGTTTAAAAATAATTTGAAACGCTTCGGCAACAGACTTAGGTTTTTTATCCTTTATTGGCACAACGTAACAATATTTACTAAATACATCAATTACTGTTAATAAATATTTTATACCGTTATTATATCTAGAAAATTGCTTTAACACAATTAAATCGGCTTGCCATAGGTCGTTAGGATAAAAAGCTTTAGTTTTTCTTCGCGAATATTTAACCCTTACAGGTTTATGCAACGAATAAACAGGTTGAGAAGACAGCCATTTTTCGACAGTAGATCTCGGAAATTTAGAAGCTTTAACTAGTTTACTCACTCCTCCAAACGATGCCGAAGATTTGGGGTTATAATATAACCGTCTCAGTAGTTTCTCCATTCCGGACTCTTCTTCCTCTTTTTCGACGACTTTTTCCACTGGTAAAATACTCTCGGAGAAATTGTAGAAAAAATTTCTTCGGGACTTTCGACTTGTATCGGTTGATATCGCGGTTTTTCGCCGATTTCGGGTAGAGTCGACAAACTTTTATTTCCTATCCACTCTCTAGGAAAATTTAGTTTTCTTACAGCTTCCCAAAACACGTTAAAACCGATAGGCGCAATAGATGTTTTTCGATTGCGAAACAAATGAGATAACAGATCAATTATGTGGCTTCGTGGTACTGGAGTGCCGCTAACTGTTAATTCACCTTTTGTATTCCATCCGTAGTCGTTTTGTCTCAGTTTATCGATTAAATGAGGAACGTATTTTTGATATAGCTGGGGTACAGATATAGTTATTTGTTTAATAAACGCATCCTCACCGTTATCGGAGGTAGGTGGTTTTTCTTCGGGTAGCTCCGGCGGTTTTTCATCGGGCACAACGGATACTCTGACAGGCTCCTTCGGCTTATGGACGGTTCTCTGATATCTCGAAATCAACTGACTTAATAATTTAACTTTACTATCGTCGGATAAATCGGTACTCTCGAGTAATTCTTCGATATTACTTCCAATTCTTATTTCGGGTTTAATTTGATATCCTGCCAGCAACTCGGGAGGGACCAGAGCCATTTGCTTCGCCATTAGATTCTTTTTCCTATTGCTTTACCGATTAATCCTCCTGCCATAGACAATAACGGCGCCAGTAGAAGAGGAAGGAATCCACCCGATTGATTAATCAAAATTTTTTTCTTGATATTTAAAGGAACACGTTTTTCACTTAATTTCCTGATTACTTTTTTATATTTTCGTAATTTATGAACGTCAGCAGGTATATTTCCTCTCAGAAAATTATCGCATATTTCGCACAAAACTTTAACTTGGTCGGAAGTGGCCTCTTTCAGTATCGCTCTTCGTTGAGAGGGAGTAGTTTTGGCTAAATGCGCCAACATGTGATAATTTTTCTTTACGTTCTTCATTTTATCGGTAAGTATACCCAATAAATACCTTGTTCGTCCGGAAAACACGAATCCCGCACCGAAAGTTTCTTGTCTGTTTTAGGATGAAAATCCAGCAGCAAATAACCAAAATCCTTTTCTGTCGCTTTTTTATATGCATCCATAAAAAAATTACATTTTCCTGCGAAAGCTTGGCGTCCCAAACAGCTTACTTGACTTTCGTCTCGATTATTTTTAAACAAAATCAAATAATGCGTATTTAAAGTAATATCTCTCATAATTCTATTTTTCGGAAACAGATTTTGCATTATCAGGATCACGCTTACATTATAATGGTGAGACTCTGTTGTGAACAGAAACGCAGTTTTTGAACTGAGTTCGTGCATCAAATCATCGATTACTACTAAATCCCATCCTTGCACAGATTCAGGTAGGCCGTACATAAATGTAATACCTTTTTCATCTCGAAAAAACGGTAAGTATACAGAATAACACCATAAAACTTTCTTTAACTGTTTTTCATAAATTTTACAACGAATAATTTTTCTTACTAACGTAGTCTTTCCACATTGCGACGGTCCGGCGATTATGCAGTTACTCGGGTGCTTAAAATACATGTCAATCGATTTTACTGACTTTAGCAAATTTATAATGTTTCAATCCGCAATTTATCTCTCTAAATATTAATATATTCTTTTTATTCTTTTCAACGTAAACTTCTCTCATAACATCCGAACAATCTTCGAACGAATAATATAATTTATTACTAACGTCGTTAATTCTTCCGTCTTCATCAACAATTACAAAACCGAACTTTCCATCTTCCTTCCATATATCTCCGTTAACTTTAAAATAACGCAAAACAACGGGAAAATTATCGGGAATATCGAGCGAAAAATTATTTACCGCAGCTATACAGGCGTCCAGAGACTTGTACAACCGAGGAGAAACAGAATAATTTCTGTCGCTGTCGTAGGTAAAAATAAAGCCGTATGCTTCCATGTTCGATCCTGGTATTAAAATAAATTCTAACGTATGTTAAAAATTTATATATGTCGACAATCAACCAATCACATTTTATAGTAAGTATGTCAAAAGGTATTTGTAATACATTATGAAACCGGAGGATCTCTGGGATGCAGGCAGGCTTCAAACCAATAATTTTGAAGCATTGTGTAAATTAACTTTTATTTATTTAGTTAAAACCGCTGACAACCATTGTTTAAAATATTTTTATTCTCCTGTTTAGCTCTTTAAATGTATTCTCCGAGAAAAAATCGTGCCCGCTAATGGTGAGTAAAATAATTTACAAAGATGTTTTCTAGATAAAACTTACAGATGGGTGCTTATTTTAAAATAATATATTTATTTAGAAAACTTACAGATGAGCCACAAAACGAATCCGAATATTGTTTTGTATGCAATTACTATATGTACTCAAATAATATTTATTTGTAGATAAGAAACCATCCTCAATCGAGTGGAACGAAGACGTCTTCGCTGGGACGAGGCGATTTAAATTTCTTTGTAATACAAATTTATTTTACCTAGTCAATTTGTTTAGCGCTCCACTTAGCAAGTTGACTAGATAAAATAAATTCTACCATACTTGATAAATAAAAATTATTTATAAAAGGTGAAAATTTATTTACTTAACAATTTTGTGATCTGTACATTATATCAAAAGTAAGTCAACCAACTTACTCTGAAAATTTCGCGATCTAAAAATTATTTACTCGACAAAGTAAAATAATTTCTAACACTTAATTAATATCGACCAACTTACTTAATAAATATTTTATAAACGCGCTGATCTAACACACTTAAATTGTGTGTGCAAAAATTATTTACTTGACAAGGTAAGAATAACAAATTAATCTGAAAAATTTCGCGTCAAATGGTAACTACTGCGACTACGAAAATTATATTACTCCGACAAAGTAAAATAATTTCTAACACTTAAATTAATATCGGACTCAACTTACTTAATAAAAAATTTTAAACGCAGTGATCTAACACCCTTAAGATTGTCAGTGTGCAAAAATTAATTTACTTGACAAGGATAAGTCAAAATTCATCTGAAAATTTAGCGCGTCAATGGCCAAGTTACTCTGCCCAATCTGAAAAATATATATCGACAGGACATGTCGCTCTCGTATAATGGCCAACGTTACTCTGCGATACTAAGAATTATATACTCGACAAAGTAAAATAATTTCTACGTCGAATGGTACAGTTACTGCAGAAAATTAATATCACCTATACTTATAAATGTATTTACTCAAACAATTTTGTGATTAGTAGCCACTCAATACATGTTATCGAGTACGAGAAAATTTTGTGATTAGTGCTATTACTGACAGTAAGCAAATTTTGGAAGCTACTCATACATGTATCGTACGAGATTTAAAATTTTTGTGATTAGTGCTACTCATACATGTTATCGTACGAGAAAATTTTGTGATTAGTGCTACTCATACATGTTATCGTACGAGAAAAATTTTGTGATTAGTGCTACTCATACATGTTATCGTACGAGAAAATTTTGTGATTAGTGCTACTCATACATGTTATCGTACGAGATTTAAAATTTTGTGATTAGTGCTACTCATACATGTTATCGTACGAGTAAAATTTTGTGATTAGTGCTCTACTCTATCTATGCAATTTGCTATGTGTGCTAGACATTTAATATTATTTAAATTTGACTGGATTAATTAAATAATTATATAAAATTGTCAGTGTTTAGTGAAAAAGCTTCAATCGCATTGACATCGTAAGTTTTTCCATGAGGTATAGTTGGCGGGAGAATTTGCGCAGCAATCTTTTTTATATCTAATTTGCATAATTATAGTAGTAAATTATTAACCTTTATTAAACAGATTTAGTTATTGTGTATTAATTAAATTCATCGAATTTCATGAAATAATTTTTTAAAACTTTTAGCATTTATTCTAAAACTATTCGTCATGTGATAAAATTTTTACAGGAGCATCACTATATTAATCAATTGGCGGAAAATTTAATAGCGTGCGGTTTGGTGTTTCTGTGTTTCTCGTTTTTTCGAAGTTCACTGCGATAAAATTTTATTACGTGGATTCATAGATTTTGCGTTGTTTTTAACGGATAAAAGGTGGAAATTTTACTCTGAATATAGAACTTGTTTTTCAGAATATGCTACTTTACAGAAAGAAAAGTTGAAAATAATTTATTTTTCGACAATTTGCGAGAACTGATCTTTGTTTGGATGTAAATGAAGGCATGTATTATAGGTTTACTAATTTATTTGTGCATATAATTATGTAGTTCTAGTTTCGAGACATTTATGGTTTTTAGTGTTTATAAGCGTGTTATTTAGACATGTCTACCAATTTAGTGCTAAAACGTAGAACTACGTCAAAGAAGAATACAAACTTTAATTAGCAAGTAGTCCCTTTATTAGCAAACTAATTTGTTGGTAGATTTTTTTACATTTAAAGTGTAATTAGATGAAACTAAATTGATGTGAACATAGAAAATAGAATATGGCAAGACTAATAGATAAAACTATTATTACATATTACTCGATCAGAAAAATTTATACTTGAAGAATTTTGTTTTGATAATTATTGCCTAGGGTTTATGTCGAAAATATTTTTCAGTTATATTTGTAATTACAGTTAATTCGAATAGTAATGGCGCTTAAATATTTATAGAATTAATTGAAATTTTCGAATTTTGTTTTGTGGAAACTGAGGAAGGCAAGAGTATTGACAGTTGTATAATGAACTGAATTTAAGTAAATTAGGTGACTTTGTATGTTTCGATGTAGTTTTTTATAATATTGCGATATACGAACTTCGATTTTGTAAATTGTAGTTTACTAAAAACTAAAGTTTTTCGTTATTCTCCTACTTAATGATGTATTTATAATGTTTCTGAACTAAATAATACTTATTAAATTGAAATCCGAGCTTTACAAAGTACTATGAATATTAGAGAAGACCGTTTTACTATAAACTACTACGTTTTACTACTGCTTACTCCTAATGTTGATTCTACGAAAATTAGGTGAGACAAGAACCGTTAGACTAATGACGTAAACTGTTTACTTTTTCCAATCGCATCGGTGCACTCCCGATAGCGTCATTTACAGAAGTCACACCTACTTTTTTCTGACGCAAGCCAATTAGGAATATTAATTTTTTTAACCAATCAGATGACGGCGGGAGATTTAAATTCGATTTATGTCGATAGATGGCCGTCTAAATTTTCATATTTATTTTAATTTTTTTTCTTTTATTGTAATTTTTCGAGAACTAAAAAATATTCCAAAACAAAGTTGGAGAACCCAACTACTCGTGAAAATTCTACGACTTCACGAAATGGTCCAGGTATTTTATAAGAATTTTTTAACGACTATTCTCGTCCTTCACTGTTAAAAGGATATTATTTAAGTAAAAAGTATAGAAAATTAATTGTATAATAATTCGCCTTGTAAGAAAATTACAAGAGCGATAGAAACATTGACCTCGAGTAAAATTGAATTTGGTTTCATTGAGATTCTATTGAGAGATTAGAAAAAAATTAACATTAAAAGTTTCTAAGTTTGGTTTGTTACAAATAAAATAACAGGATAATTATAGAGAAACTAATTCCAATAATTGACTTTTCTGAGGAATATGAGAAAATTTGTGGTTCAGATTAAATCTCATTTGTTTATTTCATTGCGATGTATTGAAACGTCGAATAGAGAAAGCAAAAAAATTTGCTACTACGAACAAAATGACAAATATTAAAATATTTTAAATGGTAACAATTTATGAAAACATCTGTGGAAGTGTTGAAGGTAAAAAATATTTACGGTTTTCTCGGTTTACAATCCAGTTTGAGCGAACGGTTAGGAATAAGAATAAGTCTGAAATTAATTGGAATAATTTTATGCACGTATTGTACGTTTAATTTTCTGAAGATGGTTGCCAAAATCAGCTTAATTTCTATCATGGCCCAACGATACCCTGTAAGAAATAATCGTATGTGTTAATTACAATACAGATCAACATATTTTATTCTTTTTTTATATTATGCTGACGTTTCTCACCCAGAAACATCCTGGGACCTGCCGAAAATGGAATATAAGAAAACGGTGGGAATTTCAAAGAATTCTCGTAAAGAAATCTGTCAGGATCAAAAATATTTGGATTTTCGAAAACATTTGGATTGCGATGAAGATCGAAAATAGAAACAACGTGTATCCAGTCTTTGGAAAATTCTTTATTTCCTGAAAGAATGACGATCAAAATTTCATTGTCAATACGGTAATAACTAATGATATTAATTAAATTTCACGCTTCTCCTTTCAATCTTAAAATGAATCAATTGTTTTTTATAATTTAAATTTTCTGAAACTATTAACTACGAATGACAAAGCGTTACTATTTTGTTTTAGACATTTGATCACGGGAGGAAAGAAAGTTAGTTCGCCGAAAAGAAATCATTAGGATATACCTTATTACAAATGTGAAGTTCAGACAATGTGTAAAATCTTACACTGCCACAAATAATCCAGCTACATTTCAGATCACCAAACTACAGCCCGCAAGGTTAGTTTGTTCGAAGCAACGCCGCACTGTGCCAAAAATTAGGTAAAATGTAATTTTTTATATAGAAATATCATACTTAGTAAATAAACTTAAAATAAATAAATAACCCTTTCCATGCTGGCGATTTACAGCTAATAATTGAGTGGAATTCGTCATGCGGCTCATTTTATGCAGTTTTTGGATAATTTTTAAATCGCGATATTTCGCTTCAAAATCGCGCTATGTTTAATCTGTTTTTTGTATTTAACTACGAACATATCACAGTTAACGATTGTGTAGTTTTTAGTTTAATAGATATTTAAAATAATATTAAAATTTGAAGCTTACGAACAAAAAAAAAATAATAATAATAATAATAATTTACAGAAAATCGCTAAACTTTGTACATTTGTTAGTTAGATACATCTGTCTTCTTTTAAATAAAAGAAACCGCAGCTCTCTACCTAGAGCGGGAAAAAAGTTATTGCCATTATTTACACTATGTCTCTAATTACTTGGCAGGGAGAGGAGTCGATTGTTATCGTAAAGCAACACGTTAAAGTTTATCATCATATATTTCTGCTTAAAATAGTGAATATTTGACACTTTTTTATATTTTTTCAATGCTTTATACAATAATACACTAAAATAAGCGATTAGTTAATTTTTTCCTGCAATTACGCAATATCCGGAAGTAAAGAGTTTTTCGGTAAATTTTACAGATAGAATCTTTTGGTAAGTAATCTTCTTGTCTAAATAAAGTCAAATAACATGAAAACTAGTAGAATTACGGCTCTAAAATGATGAATATAGCTATCTTTTAACGTTTGTTTACATTCTGACTTTAATCACGTGGATTGGTTCTTCGCGGGAAAATCCCGACCAAATGGTTTTAAAAAAAAACTCTCATTCGTTGAAGTTGATTCAGTCATAATATAAATTACCAATTAGAGCGTAATCGGCGTAAAAACAAAATTTTTAAAGCCAATTAACAGCAATAAGATCTTCCATAGATTTACTATAAGGAGGTGGAGTTTCCTGGAAATATTTATTGCTAGATAGTTTTAAAAACATATTTACTAGCCGAAATATTGTAGAATTAGCTAATTTAATGTCTAAGTACATTAAATTAGTTAATTAATGCTAAAAAACGATTTAAAAAGCAGATTTACTGCGATTGTTTACATTTTACTTGGAAGGTTGAAGAGGAGACTTTTCGCAGCAAATTTTCCTTTCACCAGTCTGTGATTAGTTAAAGTAATGTTAACAAAGACAAAAGTTACTCAATAAAACTATAGAAGGAGTTTCCCTTTGATTGTTTTCACTTAACTGTATAGTTAACTGGAAAGATTTTCTGTAGAATGGTAGGAAGTCTATGTGGGTACCGAGGCGGGTCGACGAGGTCAGACCTCTGTTTAATTTCGGCAACAAGTCAGAGGGACTTGCCCACGTGTCAGAGATGGCTTATTTATCGGTAGGGATCCCGTAGGGACGGGACTGCTTTTTATCTGGTCGAGTGTAGGAGGGAAAGTGGAGTCGTGGTAAGACGATAAGCGAATATTCGAGCAAACAAGACACCATTTAACAGGTTAACAACGATTTAATAGAAAACAAAGTATACGTTACAAAAATCTGACATAAAAAGGGGTGACATATATATATATATATATATAGCTCTATATAGCCCTATCACGCGACGGGAGAGAGAGAGTTCACATAAGTGGGTTCCATACCTCTGGGACAATTAGTAATTCTCAAATGCTGTTCGTCACGATGATCGAATATTCCTTTCTAGGGCAGGTTCGATGTCACTTACGGCACAATAGTCAATATGTTCTCGCGACTCGATGTTAATCGATGAAAGACTCTCCACCTAGAGGGAGGAAGGGAGTCTCTTATATATCTTTTTCTGCTGGGAATTTTTGTCACGTGCAGGTGCTTAGGCCATAGGTGTGCCCGGGATTGAAAACAATACGGCGAATTCGGACGCTAACTATAAACTTAAGTTGCAAGATGATCTGTACGCAGCATAAGAACAATGGATAGTTGACAGTTATACGGCCGGGGACGCATATTTTCTCGTCCGGGACCGTTTTTAGGCAGGATGTTTACATCCAAGTCAGTTTTTAGACGAGATGTTTATAATAAGAGAATTTTTCGATTCGACATAGGGATTCATTTTATTATAATTCGTATTATATTCGGATTATAACCGGATAGAGGAAAGGGGTAATTATTAATTCGAATATAATATATTACAACGTTCGTTCCAGGGGATTTCCAGATCTCACATTCACTTTACGCTTTCTTTAAAATCATACTTAATTAGTGTGATTTTAAAATGATTTGTTCTGTTATTGTTCGGAGGGGCAAGAGGTATGGTTACATGAAATTGATGTGGGGGTTTTTTTTTCTATTTCTCTCTCTTGATGATAAATAATCGGTAACAAAGTTTACAACGAGCGGCGACTTAGTCGCGTTAAACAGAAATTCGATATCAAGTATATACAAATAAATCTTGACGCGTGTTCGACGCGTGACAATCTTTATAGCTGGAGGGTAGGAGACGTAAGTCCTGGGTGGCTTGGAAGTGGTCGGTTGGCTGGATGACGTCATTGTTGAGTTCGGGTCGAGAGTGCAGTTCAAAGTTCACAGTGAGTTGAGGCTGTTCGTTGGAATTCTCTTTGTGTGAAGAAGCTAGATGGTTGGTTGGTGATCGTTACTATTTGAATGTACGGATATAAACGGTGTCGGATACTGATAAAATCGGAGGTAAGTTGGGAAAGGTTTTCCTTTGTCGTGCGTCCACATGGATGGATTTCTGGCACTTAATTCGGATGTCTGGTCGTAACAGGTTCGTGAGTCCGTATTCTACGGGTTGAGGTGCTGAAATTGGACTGTTCACAGTTAGAAAAAATTTTAGATCAATGAAAAGGTGTTCGGTGTTCTCACGGAGTTCGGTACAGAGGTAGGAAGATTTACAATAATTGTCGATTTACTCTCTCTCTCGATAATTTTTTCTAAGCTCAAAGCTAGCTAAATATAAAAATTTCTCAATGGGGTTAACTAAAAATTAAAATAATATGGATTATAACGCGGATACGAAGGAAAAAAAAATGTTTAGGATAATATAAAGTAAAAATATAAATGGATTACAATATGGCGGTTGGATGTTTAGTTAAGGTACCCTTAATAGGTTTGAACAACGGGTTGTTGTTTTCGTAGAGTTAGATCGCCTCGGGGTGTCACTTCCTGGGAAGGGCTAGGCAGGGTCTCGGCTCGAGGTTGACCTAGATCTTCGTTGAGGGAAATTTCTTCCGGTCTTATTTCCGGTGGACGTTGTTGGTTCGGTGAACGACTTATTTTGCATCGTCGGTAATATCGAAAGATGCAGATGAGGCAGAGTCCAATAACAATGATCCCAAGGCAGCTGGCGATCATGGTTATTACCGAAGAAGGGGAGGATGAGGGAGTTGATTTCGGTGTCATTCTTAACAGGTGATCGAGGTCATAGGTGACGGCTGATAACGATCGATCGGCGAGTTTAATATCGGAATTCGAATTCAAATTCACGCGTTCGGGTGTTTGTGGTTCGACGAGTCGTTTCTGGAGTAGCTGAATTTCCGTTTGGTTCAAGATTTGCTCGATTTGGGGAACCACTAGGTGTTGCGCAATTTCGAGTTGTAGGGTTGTTTGCATTTGGAAGTGCGAGGTGAGGATAATTCCAGGCAGGTAGCCTGTACATGCGTTTTGCAGCTTGATTATCCCTGTATTGTTTATTTTGTGCGCGGTAGATGAAAAGGGTGATTTCTGATGTCTAGTAGGACAACGGATAGTTAAAGTGAGAGGGTCAGAAGTGGAATAGATCCATATTCCTTGCTGATCCACTCTCTTAAAAATGGGTGCATATTTTGTTACTATCTGGCGAGTGCAGAGGTCTTTGACCTTGTTTTCATTTCCGCTAAACAGAGCATATTCGCAACTTTGTTGAGGGAATCGTTGTATAGGAACGTCTAGGGAACAAATGGGTAAATGGGCCATTTGGCACAGTAGTAATTCATGTCGTTGCAATAACATGTAGGATTGTCTATCCATAGATAGAGCAATGATAGGATAAACAGTTTGAAACTGGAAGAAGGTTTTGAGGGGAGATATATATGTAGGAAATTTAATAATCTCATACATATCAAAGTATCCACTTGGGGTGATCAAAGGAATTTTGGCAAATATTCTTAATTTGCCGGGCAGAGCTACGGCAATGGTGGTAATCCATTGATAGTACTTAAACAGGGTATCCGGTTTAATAGGTTCGATCATGGAGTAGCCTTCAGGCAGCTGAAGTTGAATATCCCGGAGAGTTTGTAACATAATCTCTCGGGAGATAAAATAGGAGCTTAATTGGCTATGTTCCAAAACATCAATCGCTTCTCGCAATGCTACTAACTGGAGGTGGAATTCTTGGATAGAGAATTCGAGTATTCGGAGTATTATTTCACAAGCTAATTCGTAGCTATATAGCTTCATTAATTCTTCAAAAGATTCTTGACGTTTGAATAACACATAAATCTGATGTCGGTTGGTTTTGCTTATATTGAGAGTATCGTTTAACAAGGTAGCCTGCGAGCGTAATAAATGGATAATTCCCGCATTTTGCTGATTGAGATTTGATATTTCGGTATTTAAGGTCTCGATGTCATCAAAGGTGGCTGTTCCGAAAAGGAATTTAAGAAGTTTTCCTCCGCCGTCGATTAGACCTCGTTTTTCTTTCTGTGGCACGGGTAAAGTGACTAGCGTAGTGAGCTCCTGATATTCTCTACGATAATTAAGAAATGAAGCTCGCATCACCTCGAAGCCTTTTGTAGGGACATGTTCAAGTGGTTGAAGCTTCGCCTCCAAATAGCTCAGGGATTGTGAGATGAATTGAATTTGGCGCTCTACATGTTCGAAGGAGAGTTCAGTGACCAAGGTCCAGTGACTTGCGGTCATTAGGAAATTTCCTTGATGAAGGAAGATAACGCCTTTCGTGAGTTCCATGGAGGTTTCCGTTGGTGTGAACTCGATGTGGAGGAGGAGAAGGAAAAAAAACTGAGGATACTTCATCCTGAGTAGTGGGTAGGGCGCACGTCTCGCTAAAGCCGTTGGGTTCAAGCTTCACTTCTTGAGCTAGGGTGTCGTTCACTAGAACAGGGGGAAATATTTGTTTGTTAATATGGCGGGTCCCTCATAGTGCTACAAAAATAGTCTATTTTAGGGTAACCGATATTGGCTGATATTGTCTACTTAAAGTTACGTCGGGCGCGACAAAAGGCGGCCGTAGAAAAATGGTCACCGAAATCAATGAAGGACAAAAACTCTTTATTTTTTGTTGTTTCCTCTCTGTTTTTATTATGGAAATATACATATTGAGTGTACTTAAGATATATAAGAATATAACGATTATCATACATGTGGATAACCAGGCGATTAGTATAATAATATATAGTCCATTGTATATAGTCCATTACAGATATAGAAGGAATTTAGCAAGTTAATTAAGTTGTCAAATTCGTTATAAAATCTGCCATAAGTACAAATTATGGGGAAGATGACCTACTAGAGGCAGGTGAAATGAATCGAGGTATGCGGCTGCGTGTGGGGCGAGGCATTACCCAAGGGAGTTCCGCAACCGGCCCTTGGCTTCGAAGGGCGTACGGGGGGGTAGATTCCTGTCCCTCATCTGATTCCGTCTCGGAAGCTTCGCTTTCCCGTTCATAGCTCGGCTTAGGTTGTTCTTCCGGCAATGGAGGGAGTATAGAGGACAAGGTGAAGTCATCTTCAGGAGGGGAATAAACACTCGGTTGTGGCGCGGCCTTTAATGAGTCTTCTCCCTGTGCTACGACGGGTTGCTCGTCGATCATGTCAGGGTTATTTCGCTGTTTTCTAGGTCGCTTAACCTTTCTATGGGCTGAAATTTTTCCTTTTGCACTCCGTTTTTGTTGGTTTCCTCTCCTTTCCTTCCTTTCAGCGGAAGTTAGTCGTTCCATTCGGAGGAGGTCCGACGGGTTTTTCTCTCTTTTATGGCGGTCTTTCCGCCGCCTTTTTGTTCTGCGCGGCCGTCTGGCTGAACAAAAATGTATCGTCTTCCGATTAGGTAGAACTATTTGAGCATTCGCAAGGTCTAGGGTTAATCCGGCGGCTTTGATGATGTCTTGTCCCAAAATCCCTTCACACGGGGTTGTGACCTCGGCTCGTACGATATCACAGGGTATATTAACTTTCCTTCCTCGGAATTTAAAAGTGGGTATTGCCGTTCCTATGGCGGTGGTTGGCTTCCCTAAGACGTTTCCTAATTTTTGTTTACGTCCAAACTTTATAGAAGCTTTTCCTTTTAATCTATTGGCTAGGGTATTTGATAAGAGCGTGCGCTCTACTCTAGGGTCAATTTGCGTTTTCACAGGAACGTTGTTAACATAGACTAATATGATGGGGTTATTTCCTGAAAAGGTTGTCGTTAGTCCTATTTTTCCTATCCAGTGGGTTCGATCCTCAGCGGTAGGCTGCGGTCGGAAACGGACCCGGTTACTGTCCGAACCTCTTTCGCGTCTCTGTGGGGAGTCATTTCGTTGTCGCGCACCTCGATTGTTATCATAATGATCTCGGCTATCGGGCGAATTCCGAATTAGGTTAGGTTGGATATTTGGTCGATCGGATCGACGATGAGGAGGAATAGGACGATATTCGCTTCGCCTGAAAGGCGGATTATTAAAAGTTTTATTAAAGTTCCCTCGATTATTCTGGCTAAAGATAGGGTTTCGAGAAGTAATGCTAGGAGAGTCGCGTTTTAAACCATCCATTCGAGTTTTAAGCTCCTCCACCGCGGCGGTTAAACGTTGGAGATCCTCTAAGGAGGGGGGAGAATCAGTCGATCTATCGTTTTCCCTAATTGTACGCATGATCCCTCGCGGGTGTGCGGTGAGATTCTCGATGGTTTCTTCGCTAATAGCGGTTTGTAAAGCCTCATCGAACGTTGCAGGTTGTCTGCTCATGGTCCTTTTTCGGATCCGGATATCAATCCCGTTTAAAAATTGTGCCTTGAGTCTCTCGTCTAGTTCCTTTCTTTGAACTCTTTCGATAATCGCAGTTTCCGCGGCATTCGCACCGGGTTCGGGCTGGATCTCTATCTCCATCGCCAGCGCTTGGAGTCTAGCGGCATAAGTCTGTACATCCTCGTCCGGTTTTTGGACGCAGGCATAAAATTTTGATAATCTAAAGGTAAATGGCTCGCGTTCGAAGCGGGCTATCATTAATCTTTTAAACTCGTCGAAGTCATCGACTTCTTTAATTCGTCTGTCCTTTCGGACAAATTCTCTAGCTATTCCCGTAAGTTTTAGCTTAGCTACCGCTAACATCTGTGCCTTTGACCAGGCGGCGACCTTGGTAACGTCCGCTAAAGAATCGAAAAAATCAGTTATTCTAAGACCACCTGCTTCTCCCGTGAATACTGGCAATAAGGGTATAATACCGCCCAGGCCGCCCAACGTGAGTGGGTTCGGCGCTGGATTAGGATTTGGGTTGCTTGGCCCAGCCGCAGGATGGGGATTGTCCTCCATTGCGTTTACGGCTCGATTTTAGTATCTAAGGTAGAAAAAGAGACCTAAGTCGATTCGGTCGTGTTGCTCGGATATGGCTTTTTTTGTTCGCCTTACCAGGGTTCCGAAAAAGTCGAAACCCCACTCCTGAAAAACCAATTTGTGGGTACCGAGGCGGGTCGACGAGGTCAGACCTCTGTTTAATTTCGGCAACAAGTCGGAGGGACTTGCCCACGTGTCAGAGATGGCTTATTTATCGGTAGGGATCCCGTAGGGACGGGACTGCTTTTTATCTGGTCGAGTGTAGGAGGGAAAGTGGAGTCGTGGTAAGACGATAAGCGAATATTCGAGCAAACAAGACACCATTTAACAGGTTAACAACGATTTAATGGAAAACAAAGTATACGTTACAAAAAGCTGACATAAAAAGGGGTGACATATATATATATATATATATAGCTCTATATAGCCCTATCACGCGACGGGAGAGAGAGAGTTCACATAAGTGGGTTCCATACCTCTGGGACAATTAGTAATTCTCAAATGCTGTTCGTCACGATGATCGAATATTCCTTTCTAGGGCAGGTTCGATGTCACTTACGGCACAATAGTCAATATGTTCTCGCGACTCGATGTTAATCGATGAAAGACTCTCCACCCAGAGGGAGGAAGGGAGTCTCTTATATATCTTTTTCTGCTGGGAATTTTTGTCACGTGCAGGTGCTTAGGCCATAGGTGTGCCCGGGATTGAAAACAATACGGCGAATTCGGACGCTAACTATAAACTTAAGTTGCAAGATGATCTGTACGCAGCATAAGAACAATGGATAGTTGACAGTTATACGGCCGGGGACGCATATTTTCTCGTCCGGGACCGTTTTTAGGCAGGATGTTTACATCCAAGTCAGTTTTTAGACGAGATGTTTATAATAAGAGAATTTTTCGATTCGACATAGGGATTCATTTTATTATAATTCGTATTATATTCGGATTATAACCGGATAGAGGAAAGGGGTAATTATTAATTCGAATATAATATATTACAACGTTCGTTCCAGGGGATTTCCAGATCTCACATTTATTTTACCGAAATATTTATGGCCCAGGGGTGGTCACAAAACACTTTTTTGGCTTAAACAAAGTCAATCGACCTACAGAAGAGCGAATCAAAGCTAAGATTGCTGGAAAATCGAATATAACGCAAAATAATCGAATTTTTTGATTAATTACCCCTAAAGGCGTATGCTGCATCACGAATTAACGGCAAGTCACGTGACATACGCCTAAAGGTGTATAACCGCATGGAAAGGGATAAGTATAACTAATAATGCCGAAAGTGATCCAATCTGATTTTTGGATCTAACAATAATATAATCTTTCGGAAAAATCAGTGAAATGAGAAATTCTGTCAGTTTTTACATCTTTGGATATCAGATTGCTTTTTGTGTAAGTACCTACAACGAAGCTTTTAAGAAAAGGGATTACGAGCTTGCTGCACCCATCGAGTTCATGGTCTCCTACATAAAAAGCCATTCTGTATTGGTAAATAAATATGTTGATATTTTTATTTTTTGTGTATTCACTGTACTGTATTAAACAAAATAGTTATGCGGCACGCGATCGCCATTCTCTCAGTTATCTTGCTTGTTGCGAATAAAGGTTTTGTGACCCCTACTCTGTACGAATTCTTGCCTTTTTGTTCGACGTTTCGATGTTGTCCCATTACGAGTGGGTTATCCTCACATAATATATAAATATATATATTACTTTTATATATCTGTACTTTTCCATTTTGAAAAATCTATTTTAAATTTCAAATCTGTGGAGTAAATCCTTATAAACATTTTCAAACAGAACACAGAAACTACAGAGAAATAATACAGACACAGATTCTACACGAGAACACATACAAAGTAAAAGTTATTAGATGAAAAACAAAGGCATTAGCACTTGTTATTAGTAGAAAACTGACATTAAATAAATCCAAGCATCGTAACAGGTGTGGGCTTATTTTATGTTTCTTGTGTTTTTTAATTTACTTAATTACTAACGGTTATTAGTAAAAGACTGTAGTTTTAATTCATCTGTGTGACCATGTTTATAAACCTTTTCTTCGTAATTTTTTTGAGAAATGTGTTTACATATCAGTAAAAATTTAAGTAATAAGAGCGCATATACAATCTAAAATTGTTTTCCTTACCAAATCTTACAGAATTTTTGGTTTTTCTTGAAATCACAGGAGCAGGTAGATAAAGCCTCAAGGTCTCCTACAAAAGAATATAAACAAACTTATTTATTTTTTATTAATGTACAAAATATTAATATATACATTTCTTATTTGTGTCATATTAAGCGAAATTTTAATTTAAAAATAATACAAAATAAACTAGCAATTATTTATTGTGACGTCACAATGCCGGACTGCATTTTTAATGATATTTCTAATTTATTTAAGTTAAAATATATGCTCTACATCAAAAATTTGTAAAGGCTTGCCCCTGTACATCATAGCTTTATTTTTATAATAGAGACGTGTCAGTTATCTAACAGACTTTAGGAGAAATTTTGAATGGAAATAACATGAGTTCCATTTTGCATTGTAGTTAGTATATTGTTAATTGGGGCCTCCTGCGATAAAATCTCTACGTTGTTATTTTTTGATCTATCTACGTTCCTTCTCGGCGATTAAGGAAACACACAGAGAGAGAAGACACTAAGAATTTTTACCTCTGCAATGTTTTTCAAATTGCAGCCCAATAATTTTTCATGTGGTACTCTGGATGTTTGGAAGACGTGCGAGAACAGGAACGAAAATTCAAAAAAATCCATAATTAGTAATAACGAGTATATTTTTATCACCATATGTTAACTTTCTAGGGTAGGGTTTTCCTACGCTCCTAGCGATTAAAAGCATTGAGATCGTGTCAATTTTGACTCTTTTAGTTTTTTGCACATCTGCACGAACCCAATATTATTAACAATAAATAAATAAATAAACACGGAAAAAATTCTGTCTATTTGACTGTGGATTTTGGCACTCATCTCTTTAAATATCTCAGGATATTCTAATGAGTAAGAGAAGAAAGTTAGAATTGTAGCTATTGTAGATGATACATCGATGATATTAAAAATTTTGGTTGAAAATAAACATGATAAAGCGGTAAAACGGGATCGTTTGTCATATCTCGATTACGGTCAGATATTAAGAAAAGTTTTTCGTAATGTACAAGTGAAGATCCTTATGTAATCCGCTACGATCTACGATGATCTGTCTCGGGTTAGTTCTTACGACCCGAGAATGCCCTTACGTTGGTTCGTAAAAAATTCACCTCCACACTCAGTCCAGTGAATATTTACAGTTTATTTACAAAACAAATATTTACAGGATGTACAAGTTTGACAACATTACACACACGATGCAACAAAGGTTTCGTGCCTCACGTAACAGCTTGTCTGTTGAGGACTATTAGACTCTGGGGAAACTCCTGTCGGTTTGCGGAGTTGGCTCAACCGTGTGGCCGTCCGGTCTCTACACTAACCCTTCTCAGAAGAATTCCTAAGAGGAGAAAACTCTCTCTACACCTCACGGGCTTCCTAAGTGTTAGAGACTACCACGTAGCCGGTCTCTCGTTCATCTCCCCGTTCCTCTCGCCACTCTTACAATTTAAAGAGTTCCACGGCAACAACTTGCGACCAATCAGGTCCTTCTTTTCTCCTGGGAGCTTCCAAAGACGTCCGCCCTCGTCCCGACAACGCAGCTTACAGTCGCGTCCGTTCCTTGTTTACATTTTTCATGCCAACCAACACGTGGCAAACACATTGACGTGTATCCATAAACGGAGACGCTACCCCTTTGTTCTTTCTGGCCGTTTATAGACCCAACGCCAGGTAGGACCAATTACCCCGGTCGTGTTGCTTTTAGACCTGCTACGCTAAAAGCGGACCTTTACAGTACATTTACAATTATTTATAAAAATAATCACTACTTTTAAAATTATGCTTTTTACTATCTTGTAGTAATTAATAATACAAAACGTTTTATAGTACACTCTACACCACATATAATGTACTTTATAATATATTAGAAAAGTTTTTCCAGGTTGTATTATTAATTACTACAATATAGTAAAAAGCATTTAATTTTAAAAGTAGTAATTAGTTTCATAAAAAATGGTAAATGTAAAAATTAGATTGATGTTTGCCATGTAAAATTATTGAGCTATATAAGCTATAATATAATAATTAAATGTCTCGAATCTTCATAGTTTACGCTCGTGGATATATGAGATATTGCATAAAATGTGCGGTATTGCTGGAAAATTATACATTATTTTTTAATAAAAGAATTTTGCAGAGTGTCTCTTTTTAACAAACAAAATAATAATAATAAATACATAAATAAAAATAAACTTGAATTCTTGGTGATGTTTGATTCAATGCAAATTCTACATCGAATTATTACAAAATCTAAAAAATTAGACGTTTTCATCGCATTTATAATGAGTAACATTATACATAATTTACTAAACAATTAAAAATTACTTTACCAGAATAAATATTAATTACAACTGTGACACGTATTATTAATTTTATAACAATTACAGTTATATAATAAATAGCACATACATGACATTAAAATATATATTACAAGTAATTAAAAGATCGTTAAAAATCGCTGACCTTTATAACACATTCCATATACTTCATTATGTATAAATCTTCATTGGAAATAAATCGATCGGTATCGTTTTTAAATATGGCGTCCAACTCTTCCTGAACTTTTCTTTGGATATCTTCGCGTTGACTTAGTAAGTATAATGACCAGCAAATGGTTATTGAAGTTGTTTCGTAAGCCTAATAGTCAAAGAATAATCATCATTATTCTTTCTTAATTTTTATGTTTATTACAAATTAGTGCATGAAAAGTGAGCATTATTACATGAGCGTGCCAATATCTACTTAATCAAAAATTTCGAAGGAAGAAACATTGAAATATTTACATCGTTCGCATAATTTCAAGTATGAAATATTTTATACACATGTATTAAAACGGCGTGCTTTAAAAGTTATAAAACGTTTAATATATTGCTCGACTGTTAATTCTGACAGATCGTTGAATCGTATTGTCGCATCTTGTAAAATAACTCATCCTTCTGAGAGCACGTGCAAATTAAGACAGAAAAGTAGAATCTTGTCAGACAGCTGGCTGTGGTCCTTGTAAACACTTATTACATCTATACCTTTTGTGATCAGGTTATTATGCCCCATTATAGATAAATTTATTTGAATAATAAGCTCGTGAAATTTTTCAATACATTCAGAATTACCGTTTGTAAGCATGCTGAAAATGACATCTATCGGGAATAATGATTTTTCGGTTCGGACCCTACTATAATATGTTGAAGTTAGTTGTCATAGAAGTCAAATCTTTCGTGAAAAAATTCACGAAAAAGTTCGAGTCTTGCTCACACATTTCACACCTGAATCCTTGAAACTTTTTTCATTTAAATACATCGAGAAAAGACTTGTCAAATCATTCGACATTCGGAATAGCACGAGTAATATATCGACTTTCAAATCTTCGCTATATGAAATGACAAATGACATTTTTAGTTGTGATAAAAAATAGAATTTCATGTCACATTAATACGTAAATACGAGTACTATTATCAGTTTAGAATTTTATACTAATTTAATAATGGCAAAATATTCGATAATTTACGAAAGAAATTACTTTTAGGTTGTCGTTTTTTGAGGTGCATTTAGAAAGATTGACCGGTAATACCAATTTTTGCCAATTGATACACGAACGTGATATAATTTATTGCTCACGTTTCAATTTTCTTTAACAAAATATGCCCGGTAGTGATAACAGGTTAACTATGCAAAACCGAGTGGTTAATTTATTTTAGATCCACAAAATATCCAGCAAAAAACATGTCTTACAGCGCCAAGGAAAAGCTCGATTTCTTCGCAAATGCTCTCCATGGTCAGTTCTGGATTTCTATCTCTTGCATCTAAGAGAAAGTCCAATAGAGATTTCGAATTTTCATTGTTTTCGATCGTGTTTTCTTCGTCTTCACGTATTCGGATTTTTTCAGCAATTATCTAAAAACAGAACTGAAATTTTAAGAAAATATCCGTGTGTAATTATTGTTGGACAACGACAATGTTTTTACTAACCTCGCTTGTTATTTCTCTTAAAATTTCTTTGTTCTTCTGAAATTTCTTTCCCTTCGATGTTAGAGAAAACAAGAAATCAAACGACATCAGAAAATTGAATGCTCTGTCAAGCGCTAGCTGAAATGTTCTAACAAAAATATATTTCGTGAAATATTAAACGTTGAAATATCAAATTACAACATGTTTTCATTATATTTTCACGTAAATAAAAAACAACAACATTTCTTATTTTTTATATTTCAAATAAGACTATAGAATATTTTAAATTGTTTAAAAAGTATTTGAATTTTTTCTTTTTCAACTTTATATTTCGCAACTTGAAACAGAAATTTATTATTGTTCTGGAATGTCGAGCTTATTTAGCGATCAATTTTGTTAGAAAAAACTGCAAGGACAGTTTTTTATGAGATTTTAATAAAAGGAATGCTTTAAAATTAACTTGATAATAAGGGACATTTAAAAACAATTCTAAACTTAATATAAGTTATGGAATTTTCACTTAAAATAAACAATCCTGGGGCGTATCTACATAAGGCCTAATGGGGCTTAAGCACTAGACCTCCCAAAATTTAATTATTACCAGAAATTTTTAATACTTTTTTTTAACCAGTAGCACTTATTGTATAGTAAAAAATAAATAATATTAAAAATGATAATTTATAGTATTATTTGTATAACTAAAAATTAGGCCCCATTGGATTTCAATAAATCACATGCCCGAAAAACCTACATCCCCACTGGGTATGTCAATTAATGAAGTTTTTGTTATAAGTAGTCAACATTAGAAACGAGTAAGGGGAACGAGTAGTGATCACTATAAGCAATAGAAAGAAAAGACACTTACTAGGCATATAAGTTTAAAATGTAATATGTTATAAATGTTGGTTTTACACAAATTTAAATGAGAAAAATAATTATCACTTTCAAACAATATGATTAACTTCAACAATTTCTAAGAATTTCTCTATATGAGGTAAATAAAGAAAAAATATGCACGTTACAGAAAATCCTTCTATTTTCCAATAATATGGAACATATAAAAGAATGAATTATCTTGAAACACTCAATAATTGTAATGTGTCTAATAAAAGTGTTATTTCTAACTAGGTGTTTATTCTTTTTTACCGTTTTTAGTATATTAAGACGATAACCATTTTCTGCTTCAAAACTTAAAAATAGAAGCACTTGTCAACTTATATAACCACGAAAACTTCTCACCACATTCTCTAACTAGTTAAAACATAACGGCTTAATAAAATTTAGTTATTATTAGTATGTAAAGAATAAATAAAACAATGGAATGGCCGAGTGAAGTGCTTTTATCGAAAGTCATTATGCAAAAAAATCGTTTTTTATAAAATGTAAATGAGACAGAAAGAAATTGAGAACAATTCGAAATTTGTATTTCGTGTTGCTTTTAACATTAATTTATAGGAGAAACAATATTTTAAATCGAATACTTACGCGTTTATTAATTTCCCATTGTAAGAGATACTTTTCCTGTGAATAGAATCATCGTTAATTCAAAGAACTGTGTCTAAATCAAATACGATATGAGAATAGCATACAACATAAATCTGACATGAAAATATTATTCAATCAATTTTAATATAATATTCAAATTTTTAGTATCGTTTATATATTTTTAATTTATAATTTAGAATTTTTATAAATTCAGTATTAATAACTTTTATCAACGATCTATCGTATATTTTAATTTTTAAAAAGTCTATTAGATAAGGAATAAAATCGATCTTACATACCATACAATATCTTAAAGCAGCATACTTTAACAGCAGGTACTATAAAAACTTTTTGGTTTTCTGTCAACACCTCAACTTATTCTCTGGCATTCTTCTCTATTATTAGAATAAACGAATGTAATACTTTTAGGCGAAAGGCGGGCAACAATAGTTTTTTTTTTCTTTGTGAGCTTCGTCATTTCTAGAAAATATTAATAGTCATTATATATTTGTCTCAGAACATTGAACATATACGTACTCAGCAAAAATAAATGATCCAGTAAATAGCACCTTATTAGTTGCCGAGGAAATTTTGGAGATGGTTAACCATGTATGCTGTGAATCCTTCTTTGGCTTCGAAGGCCACAAGCAAAACAGGGGAGTTTCTATGGAAAGCTTAATTTCGGGGTTTTTATGCGAACTGGTAGTTAGAAACGTTAAAGAAAAAGTTTTGCATAGCTTCAGAAACAATATTGTTTACTACAAAACATATGTTGACGATATCTTTATAATATGAAAAAGTAATTGAGGAATCAGTAACTTTATGGAAAGAATTAACGATAACGAAGACGGCCTACATCTGAAACTAGAGCAGAAAAGTGCAGTAGTGATACACTTCTTAGACATCAATATCACCTTTAAAAAAGGGCATCTATTCACTAAAGTGTATACTAAAAAAACGCATAGCCTGCTCTACATTTCTCTACGGTCTAATGATCCATTTGGTTATAAATTGGCAGCGTTTCGTGCTTTAGTCAGAAGAACTTGTAATTATTGCGACAACGTTATAGACAGAGTTAAAGAAATTGACAGGATTATGCAAATAGCAGAACTTTGAGTTACAGGAGAAAACGTAATTGATGAGAGGATCGTTAGAAAGATTGAGATAAGTGACACAAAGGCCTCTAAGCAAAGACCTGGTAAATATACAAAGTTTACATTTAACAAAAATGTAAGAGGCGTTATGAAGGAGATTGCGGACATTAAATAATAAACTTTCGTCTTAAAACGAGCTCCGAATCTTCACAAAATTCTAAGAAATGATAAAGCAGAGATTAAGAAAAAAAGATAAAGGTAAATTTTATAGGATCCTGTATGGAAACAAACAGTTAGGATAGAAAAAAGGAGTACATAGGAGTAGTGGTGTAGCGAGGGAGTGCAAGGGCGTCTATCATGCACCGGGCGCCACTCGGAGAAGGGCGCTTGAATGGTCGCCAAGACAAACTATGTGTGCTTCTGGGGAAGGGGGCGCCAATAAAGTGTCGTGTTTCGGGCGCCAGTTATGTTTGCTACTCCACTGCATAGGAGTTACAACGAGAAATCTGGGAGTAAGGGTCAGAGAACATAAATGTATTGTTAGGAAAGGTTCGAACAGTACAGGCCCAGATGGCTCAAGCCCAAGGATCCGCCGTTGGATGGGAAGAGGCGGAAATCGTCAGACAAATACATTCCCCAACTTTAGCGAAGACTGCCGAAAAGATGGAAATATACAAAACTAGACTTGATGATAGATGCATTACCGCCAGAGATGCAGAGAGCCTACCCTCAGCATGGAAGTTTGCAATTAAAAGACTTATAAATGGCTTATGATTTGCGCCATGTTTTACATTATGATAAATTTAATAGTTTTTATTATCTATTAACTGATGTTAGCTTGTACTAATAATTTCAGAATTGCTATATCTTTTATTTTACATTTATGTACTTTTTTATGCTTCAATTCTTATTTTAATTTGTTGCTCCTTTGTCGGTATTTTTTTTGTGTTCTATTCTATAGAATTATTCTGTGTTCGTCAGTTTTAACGTGAAGATAATCTATGGAATTGATCGAAAACGTTCGTTTTCTTAACAAACTCCCTCAGCAACTAATAAGGTGTTAGTTACTGGATTACTTTTCTCAGAAGTTTTCTTATCTGATCATCATTCTAATTATTACAATGAGGTAAAAGCAAACTATTAGCGGATTAGGTACATATATATTAACAATAAAATGTTTAGTTAAATAAATATTATGTCAAATTCCTGTCTTTATCGCGATAACCTAAACTGTATTACGGTATAGCCAGAGATTAAATTAAATATTTCTCCTAAAAGGAATTAGATAAATGTTTGGCACGACTCTGTTGCTGTAAGACAAGTATAATGTACAGGGACGAAACAATTTCAATACGAAGGTGGAATACATATATTTTGAACTTCTAAAAATGTTTAAAAATTGCAGTCTGGCATTTTGAAGATGTCACAATAAATATTTCCTCGTTACTTATAAAAACAAGTTTAAAATTAACAGGGTGATAATTTTCATATTCAACATTCAAACAGAAAATATTGTCTGTTAAGTAAATATTTATCAAATTAAGATTTTAATGTTTTACCTTATTTAAGGATTGTAATATGGAATTACGCGATGATATTTAATGTTAAATAATGTATAACTGTGTGAAAGCACTCTACGATGTCGTGTTTTTGAAAAAATCTTAAAATAGAAGTACTGCTAGAAAGAATGCAAAGAAAATTTTTAATAATGATTACCTCATAAAAACGGAATCTCCAATCCAATCTTTAAATCCTTTATACCAGTACACGATGGATTTATTAATGCATTCGGAATCACTTAGTAATGTCTAGAGATGTAAAAGAGATAAAATGAGAAAAAGAATGTATACTTTGATCTGTAAATATAATATACTTTAAAGATTCAAATTATTTAAAAATTAGTATCATTTTCTAATACAATAAGGGAAAAAATGGACTAGTTTCAGCAACATCACTTATAATAAAGAGAATTAAACAAACTTTTTTGCAAAAAGGTATTACAACTAATAATTCATAGATTATTCGCAAACACGTAAATTTAATGGAAAAATTGTTAACATTAAAAATGTTTGATATAGAATCGTGTTTTTATATAATTTAACATTGTTGTTCATGAACACTATTAAAATTGTACTGTTCAGAATGTTTTTGCTGACACTAAGAAAATTTTGGTATTTTAATATTTTCACTTTATGTGTGTTTACTGCTCCGAAAGCATAAAAACATACTATGTTAAAGAACAGGATGTCTGAGAGAAAGTTCAGATTTTTCTTAGTTTCAGAATTAATAACGTGACAATTTCGTTTTTTTGTTCTTCATCAATTGCTTTTGTTTTTTGCTGAAACCAACTTGCAAGAGAATAGATATAGGCGGTTGAGTAAAACATCATCTTCGGATACACATTATGAAAACGTCCGTCCAGTTTTAGAACGCTTCCGTTCTCCAGAAACTTCCTGTAGCATGCTTTTATTTCTTTAGGATCTGGTGCTGCGTTTTGGTAGACACGAAAAGATTCGATTAAATCGCAGCTACAGACTCAGCAAATAACAACACAACCAATGAATGCTTCGCATTTTTCTGAGGAGCCGTGGGAAGTACCCCCTCTAAGCAGCAGAAAAGTATTGTTTAATACGTTTGAGGTAATTCAACTCTTGCAGAGTATCAAATACTTCACTGGCCTATAATTATTCGATTTGCCAAATTATAAAAAGTATTCAAATTCAAGAAATTTCATTGTAGATATCGTGTGTTTTCATTTGTTTTAATAAATCGACATTATTTTGTGTCAATTACCAACACCACATTAACGGATATATCAGTTCAAATCAACTTATAATGCGAGTTTAACATTATAGAAGTATCAAAACATGTTTATCTAGTTTGACAAGAAATTTTATTCTTTCTGTCGCACAAAAGTTCTTATGAATTCTAATAATTTGTTATTGCTTAAGGTTACTAGTAGCTTCACTTTCTTCATGCGCTTGCAATCCCCACAAAATTTTTAGTTCATCGCGCGATATCCTGCGAACAAGACGTATTTGAATGAGTGCCGGGCTCTACGTGTTGCAAAATTGTAAGTAATATATTTTGTGTAAAATTCGTATTTTTGTGTTTGTTTGATTTTTTACGTGTTTACAATGTCAGTGGATAAACTTTAAGCAGCTACTGAGCGTCTGTAAAGGATGATCCAAATTTATTTCTATGGAACATGCGAAATGATTATGGGTAAAATGACTGAATTTTCGAATTCAAATTTTAACTGAGAAAGATTAATTTTTATGCCTTAACAGATAATTATATTATGTTCCATTAAAATGAAGCCAAAATACTAAAATAATAATGAGATTACATTATGATTTCCAGAAAAAAAAAGTTAATATTTAGTTACAATAAAAAAAAGTTAATGTTTTTTATTATGTAGTCGTGTGAATAAATATTTCACATAGATCAATTGTTGTTTTCTTTTAAATATGTCTTAATAAACCTAATGGATATATATATATATATATATATATATATATATACTAACGTAATATTGAAAATTTTTACAAGCCATACAATGTAGTGTTTTATTTCCGGGTCTTTGGAACCCCACCAGGCGCCCGGCGAAATTTTCGTCACCAGGCATCCCCGAGAGTTAATTTGGTACCCGGTGAAAATACATATATTTCTGTCATACGATATCTCACTAATTCCAAGTATTATTTCTCTAGAACTTACTTGAATGTGATCCGGACGAAATATAAACAAATATTTGACGAATAGAAAGTTAAAAGGAAAATATCCTTCATTGTACGAGTGATTCAACATCTCCATAAATGCTACTGATGAACCTGGCAAAAAGGAAAATTTTATTTATATACAATATATATCGATTTTAAAATGTAAAAACAAAACATATTTTAAATTAGTTTTACTCAGTCATGTTTCATTGTATTTAAAAAAAATAATTTTGATGATATCATAAACTAATTTTAATTAGAGTTCGCAATTTTCAATACTTTTTTAAAATTATGTAGTTCGGTTATTTACTATTTTGTATATAATTTACTATACTGATTATTATTTTTATAAATCATTTTTACTGTGGATAAGTCTGACATGTTTAGTTAAAATAGCTTTTTATTATCAATTTTCTTTCTTCTATTTGATCGTTTTCTTATTGTATGTTGGCACAAATACTGTTTTTGAGATCAAAACAAAACAAAGTTTAAAACATAACACAGTGAGTCCCATTATATATTAGTACTTATAATACATCTGCAAATTGAAATTCGGTGCTTTTAGGCGTAGTATTATATATTACAGTTAAAATTTTTCTTAGAAAAAGTTAATTCTATTTACTTAAGTTTTCTTTTACATATTAATCAGCTATTTCTATTTATGTATTAAGATATATTCATTTCATTTAATTTCAATATTCATAGATAGTTATAACCTTATATATATACTGTATAACTTAATGCACTACTTGGAGTATGAGTAAGTAATAAAATATCTTTCTGTTTTCAAAATTTATAAAAATTAATGTAAATATAATAGTAATAATTAAACTTAACTGAAATTAATAATTTCTAATTTTAAAGCGTATTCTGACCTATTTTATAAAAGTAATAACTTTTTCAATTTGAGGCCCACTAGTGGCCAAGTTGTTCCATTCCCTGAACACTGGGAGTCCGGTTGCAAGTTCATGCCTGACCAGGACAGGCTGGCCACGTAAAGTTTTTCGGGTTTACTCCAAGTCTGTAACGCCTGAATTGAGGCTAAGTTACCTTTAAAAACAATTTCCGAAAGGCATTTCTTCTAGGCAGAGCAAATCACCCAAGTGTTGCTTGCTTAACTAACCAAACAATCAATAATATTCTACTCGAAACACACTGCAACTTAAGTCCGTAATAGTGACCTCTCTCGGAGAAATTCCGAAAGTAAGAAAACGTATTTTGTTTAATATCAGAATAAGCTTATTTGATGGGTTATGTACTGAAGCGAATGTATTTCAATGAAATGCTGTATATAAACTTAAATTAGTGCTCTCGTGCTTATTCAAATTAATGCACTCGGTTATTCAGGCTAGTAAATACTTTAAATTAGAAAAATTAAAGATCAAGCACATAAATTGGAGATAATATATGTTTAAAATTGTTAACAGTATTCTCTTTTATTCGCAGGCATCATCTTCTAATAAAACACTGTTAAAATCACAGTAAAACATTTCGAGGATTTTCAAATTCTATTAATTCCTTGTTTTATTTATTAATATTAATTGTTTTTTAATTACACACAACTGAAAATTGTAAAAAATGTATAACAAATTTAGTAAAAGTGTTATATTAAAATCCATCGAGTTATGTAACTTTTCCGGCAAAAGTTAGGAGTGTGTGTAGTGCCAACTAGCACAAATGTTTAAAATAATGTTTTTATATTAATAGATATTATAAAGTAGAAACATCTCAATTTTGAAAGTAGGGATGATTTTCATAAAAATAATGTAAATGCTAATAAACAATAAAATGTTGGTTAACTCTGTCCCAACTCGTGATACGTCACATAGCCCACACTTTATTATAGCTCTCAACATGTATCCCACCACATCAACATTAATACACTATCCTCCGTTCAAAATGTCAGAAAATTTTGACAACATAGTAGAAGTTATTACGCATCAGCTAAAGTAGAGAACACATTCATACACAGACTTACACACATGCACACAAGCATACATACATACATACAGAAAAAACCTCAAATTTTTTACATTTATCGACTTTTCATACTCTCAAGTCCAGATTTGTAAAAATCATTACTTGTTATGTATAACAACAGGGAAAATGATAATTAAATTATTAAAGACAATACGTTTAGATTAAGTGAAGTCCGGATCAACAAAAAAGCGCTATACTTATATACAATTTTGTAACTTAAAAATTATTAATTGCGGAAGCAACGTTTTAAATTTTAATTTCGTGTGTACTTCTTAATATAAACATTTTGCATTATTATAAATTGCTTACTGTTGATACATTTCATTTGAATCAAATAAGTACGGTATTAAATAATTCAACTTATTTATTAATTAATACTTGTCCGAGTGACTGCCAAAATAATCATTTGTGATGCATGTAATTTAATATAATCAGTACAATAGCAGTACAACTGGCAAATTATGATTTCAATAGTAGATTCATAATGCCGAATAGTTTTACTATACTTCTCTTTGATTCATCTATGAAATTTTAATTCATATCATGCACTGCAAGCTAAAAAAATTTTTTTAATGTGAATTATTGTCTTAAGAATTACATTTTAAAATAATTTTGTATCCCAGTTTACGAGGAAAACTTTTTTAATAATAGTAATTACAACTTAAAACAAAAAATTGACATAAGGAAAGATTTCAATGTAGATTTAATTGCCATCCATACTAAGTCATTAAAATTTAAGAACGTTACTTTTTTGTGAGAATAGAATTGTTGATGGATTTAAATAGAATAAACTATTTCAAACACTTATTAACATCAATTACGTATTTCTTGACGAAACACCGTGTATTATGACAAAAAAAAATTCAATTTGAATTTCAAAGTATGTACATATTTTATTTCATACAATTGAATTTTTACAATGTAAATCCCTCAAAAAATTTCTAAAATTTGTAACTTTTAAACAATTTTTCTTTTATTAATTATAAATTATGTGAAATTACAAACTGTCGAAATGTCAAAAACAATTTTCTTTAGATGCCATGGATATTAGCATTTCTCGAAGTGTGAACACGAATGAAACCCAAACATTACATAAAACCTCTTGCAGAATCATCTTTGTATGTTCCTATAAATATGCATGATACAATGCTTTTCAAAAAGGAAAATCGTTGTTCAGTATTAAGATCAGTTGCAGATTTTTTAAATCCAGTACGTATTTACTAATTTACTTATTTATTTGAAATAAATAAGTAAATTTGTAGACAAATGCTAAATTACATAATACGGTAGTGAAAAATGTAGCTCATGTTTAAGGAAATATAAAAATTAAAAGATATAAAAATGGAAATCGAGAATAATTTTAGGAAAACTTACCGAATCTAAGTATGACGATTTTAAACGCAAGTTTCCAACCAAGAAGAAAATAGTAGAATTGTGTGTTATTAAATCTAATAAAAATTTGTTTTCTTTCTTTCAAACATTTAAACACTATACATGTTATAAAAACAATAGCAAGTATCTTCCACCCGTAATTACTCGCAAGAATTTCGGTATGAGCTGCCATACTAATTTCAACGTTAATTGAAAATTCCTAAATGACTGAAAAACTACCTCTGTGATAACAGATAAATGCAAGTCTTTCTTTATATATTTTAGTTGTTTAGTGTATACGTCAAATTATTTGTGACGTATACTAAAGATGTTTTATGAGGTTGTCTTTTCCTTATTGTTAAAGTTATGGTTTTTTTATTTTATTTGTAACTTCGACTTTATCATTTTGTATCGCAATATCAAATACTAGCTGATTGATATTTATATACTTTTCACTTACATTATTGTTATTATGAATATTTTGTTTCCTTTAAAGAAATGAAATATTTAGGTTATACATAAAAATATTATACATAAGAGTATATTTTATATTTAACCCCAAAAGCCCTCATTTTCGTAAACGTGTGGTCTGTTAAGCAAAAGTAAATACCAATTACTTTTCGACATTTCATTATATATAAAGAGCTTCTGCATTTTTGACATCACAGATTGTCAAGGTATCAAGAAATTCAACAAAGAAAATATTGGAAAGGTAAAAATTTGACTAATCGACATAATTTTACTATCTTATATTCTGTAGCAGCTAAAAAAACTAATTATTAGAATACAAATTATTTTTAAGTGCCAAGTGTTAGAAGAAAAATACACCGATAAATGTAATAGAGTATACACGGCAAATATATCTAGTTAGGAAGACAAAAGTGTATTTTTCCATTTGGGACACAAAAACAAAATTGGTTTTCAGGTTTAGTCCTTAATATTTAACGTTCAGTAGTTCAGATTTGCTTTCAATAAGAACAGTAGTAGCAATTCACTACAGAACGTTCTATCTTAATAGTTTTCAACACATGTAGGATATAAGTTATTATTATTACTTTTGCTGCTATGGTCAATATAACAAAGGAAAAATTATAGCGATTGGTGAAAAACGATTCGTTTAAAATTTTCATTTACGAACTAAAAACCGTTGAAACGTCGAGATATAAAAAAAATTCTGTTTTTTCTGTACGTATAATTGTTAATGTGGATGTGTGTGTGTGTGTGTGTGTGTGTGTGTGTGTGATATTGTTCACCTTCTTTGAAGCTGAATACCTCTTGTGCTTTTTGTCGACAAAACTTCTGAAATTATGCAAAATGGTTTAGGTATTAGAAAGATCTATGCTGCTAAATTTTAGTGGTAAAGATCGAGGTATTGGGTAAATGTGCCATATTTGGAAGAAGTTCGCTGTATCTGAGAGAACGACTGTTGTTGGCTCCAGTTTTTACTCTTTCGAAACATTTCACTTCGTGGTAGATGATTTAACTGATTTATGCCAGTGGTTCCGAAAGTTGCGTTATTGTCCTGGGACAGTATGTAATGCTACGAATCAAAAAAAAAGCAACGGGTGGAAGGAGGGGCTGGGGCAAGATCCTGACCGAACGGTAACCATAGACGAGATTTCGGGTCACGAATAATTTTATTTTTCTCTGTTAAAACCGATGAAAAAACATCGTATTTAAAAAACGTGAAGATAATCCAAAAAACTCCGTATGTCTTGCTAGTTTGAACCCACAACCAGCTAACGGGGTTTAGCAGTTTTAACCAATAGGCCTCTATGACGTTACATATTGTGATATTTGAATTTAATTTTTTATAAACAAAATATTGGCGATTTCAAATAATAAAATACTTATTTCTCGTGTTTTCACGGAGAGTGTTTGCGTATCTATAATTAAAATTGCATTTAAGAATGTATGAGAAGGACAAAATCATTAAGATTGTTTATAAACATTTGTAATATTTTATTACTTCCAATTACTTAAAGGAAAACTAATATAATTATTTCCGGAACTAATATTTGTTACAAAACAAGCACTAATTTTTTAAAGTTATAATTAAGAAGGATATTTATGCGAAATATACAATTGGTTGTAAACTTGACTATATTACGTTAATTATTATCTTTACTAGATTTTAATTATTATTTTTAAACAGATTCTGAACGTGGATAAAACCTCTTTTCATATAGAATAGTTCTATTTCTTCACCCTTAACAGTTACGCTTGGGTCCCTGGTACTCCGCTGACATTTAATTTTTTCAATGTTTCTCTCATAATATCAATACGTGCTTTGGGCTTCATGCGAATTCAGTTAGTACACTGACATTAAAATTCTAACATGAGCAGCCTCGGTGACCTTCAGACATTGTAGTAATGAACAGTAAAAAGCATTGGTGCACTGCCCGGGTTTCTGGGACCCCAGTGTGTTCTACACGTTACAAAATTTTATGTATGTTTCACTGATAATAGCATATCTTCTTGTAATTTTTGCATAAAACTTCAAAACTTCAATACAATAACTTTCTTCGATGATTGGATTATATATGAAAAATCGTTTAATCAAAATTGTTATAAATCCCTTGACTGAACTGAATATTGTTAAATCAAAATATATTCAAAATTCTTCCACTCAAAATTGAGATAAATTGAAACAAATATTTTTATTGCAAAGGAAAACAAATCGATGACTGCTAAAGAAATCGGCACAGTCGAAGATAGGAACTGAGTAATGTGCTGTATAGGTCTAATGTGAGTAGAAACTTGATATCCGTTAACGCGATGACGAATAACAACTTCGAAGTTATTTCTACAAAGAAAACCGCTATTAAATCAAAGGACAATATAAAAGTGCTTCAAGGAACAATATCTTACCAGATTGGATCAAAAAAGGTCCAATCTGGTAATATTTTCTTTTACTTGTACTTTCTTTTACATTTGTCAGCGGTTTTGTTTTACTCTGTCAGAGTAAAACAACACTGTGCAAATATGGGCTACTTATTTGTATAAAGAATCGTGTATTCTCAGTCGTATATCCAGCAGTTTCATTTATATATTAAAAATAATTCTCAACAAAATGAAAGAAGTTACATGCTTATGTCACCGAATAAATAAAACATTGGAAAATTGGTAGTTAGGTTATTAAGACCAACAACAAACTACCCCGTAACTATACGATAACACAAAACAAACCCAAAGAAAAATTAAAACATTCGAGCGGAAAACAACGATATATTGTGTGATAATCTGTTTGAAAATAAAAAAAATTGCAAAACACATATCGAGTAACTAGATCCAGAAGCTTAACAACGCTTAGTAGCCTTTGTTTAAAGCTAAAAACTTTTAACGTTCGTAACTTTGCGAAAAAAATTAATCGATCTTAATTAATAAAACAACTACAAAAATTCTCAGGAGAGGACCACCAAAAAGTCAAGAAAAAAAACGAGGAGCTCACATGAGTGTGACTATTCCACCCAAGACCAACTGGCAACCGCCATACTTTATAGTTAATAATTGTTTATTACTGTTAATTCTGTAGTAACAGTAATAACTATCTGTAATAACCCAAAAATTCCGTTACTGGAAACAGAAATTTTATTGAAAATTTGTAATGTTAGTGAAGTCGTTTTTAGTCAAATATTATAAATTAAGATAAGACAAGGTGCATAAATAAGATGTCGATGTATAATAATTTAATATAATTAAAACACTTGTTGCATTAAATAGATTGCATACATTTCAATGCAACAATAATTATTTGCATTTTTCCTGCAGAATTTTGGTATATATGCAATATTTCATAATCGAATTTAATTTTCAAACTACGAATATACATGAAATTAGAAAAGTCTTATCAAGGAATGAAATGTATAAACTAAATAATTTTTTTTACTCAAATTACCGATGTATTTAACAACGATGTTAGTATTCATGACTCAGAGAATGATAGCCAACAATTACTTATTATATGTATAAATATATTTATTTATTTTTTTTATTCAATTTCTGTGTAATAACTAAATTAACATATGATGAACAATAACTTATTACGGGACTCTTTCATGTTTAAATAACCCCCTGAAACAAGTATTTTTTCCTTAGTACAATAAAAAATTGATTGATTGAAAAAAAAATTAAACAAGTCTAAAAGTTTGTTTTTGAAGAAAGTAATGGCGTATGGATATTCTTACTTTCCTGTTAAATTTGATATGTATCGTAATTAAGTACAGTTGTGGTCTCACTTGAGTAAATGTACGCACTTTCTTTGTTTTAATATAAAAATCTAGTCTTTGTGTTTGCAAATAATTGACGTTAGCAGTGACTTGTAAGGAAACTTGTTATTTTCGGTAGAATAGACTAGAAAAATGTACAATAATTAAAATCTGTATAATTTATGCCTCCATATTTCTTAATGTATAGAAAAATTTATTTAAATTTTTATATTTACTATTTATCTAACAATTTAAGTTTACATAGTAAAGTTCAAAAATCACAACGTCTGATGCACACTATTGGCGACCGACCCGGTGCGCTAATAACATGAGATCAAGTTCTTTGAGTCCGGTCGAGAAACACCGTTGCTCAGGTCCGTCGGGAAGACACCTTGCGAATATTACGGCACTCGAAGGGTCCACTCGGGTCCAAAACGATCGGAGAATCTTCTTCTCGCAAACCGTCCGAATAGCGTGACCTCGGCGAACTGCTCACCACCTGCGTTTCTCTCTCCCTTTTCCTTAATTCCGAGCGTCAACTCCCCTCTTCCCGCTTCGACCTTTGTCCTCCACACTCGTCGGTTACGGGTCGAATGACCACCCGGTGTTTACCCGTCCACATTCCATCAGTCTCTCCCTCCACCGTCTTTTTGTAACGATCATCGTTACAAGACCTACAGGGAAGGGCGGGAATCATGTTTACTCGATTCCACCTCGACATACATATCTAACGAAATTATTACAAACAATTGCTATTTGCTTTGGAATAACTAAATTAAATTAAATATCTACTAACGTGAGGCAGATAATTGTAAGGGCTTATTACACCACTCATGTTTAACATGTTTAAAATATTTACGTTTTTAAATGTTAAAATCTATTATCTGCCTCACGTTTGTAGATATTTAATTTAATTTAGTTATTCCAAAGCAAATAGCAATTGTTTGTAATAATTTCGTTAGAAATGTAAACTTAAATTGTTAGATAAATAGTAAATATTAGAAATAAAAATTAATTTTTATATATATTAAGAAATATAGAGGCATAAATTATACAGATTTTAATTATTCTATATTATTCTAGTCTATTCTACCGAAAATAACAAGTTTCCTTACAAGTCACTGCCAATGTCAATTGTTTCCAAAAACACAAGGACTAGATTTTTATCTTAAAACAAAGAAAGTGTGTAAATTTACTCAAGTGAGACCACAACTGTAATTAATAACGATACATATCAAATTTAACAGGAAAGCAAGAATATCCATACGCCATTACTTTCTTCGAAAACAAATTTTAACACTTTTCTAATTTAATGTATATTCATAATTTTAAAATGAAATTCCGTTATTAAATATAATAGCATATACTGTATACCGAAATGCTGCATGAACAATCCAAATAATTATTGTTGCATTGAAAAGTATGCAATCTATTCAATTGCAACAAGTGTTTTAATAATATCAAACTATTATACATCAACATCTTATTTATGTCCTTGTATTCTAATTTATAATATTTGTGTATTCATTTTGAATATCTGATTCAGAACGACTTCACTAACATTACAAATTAAGCAATTTGTCATTTGTCGATTAATTGCTATACCTTCTTACTGTTACTCATAACACCGCCGAAAGACAAAAGGCTGTCTCGAAAAAATAAATAACAAATGCACAAGTTAGCCGTTTTTATGTAAAGTGTTTGAAAACTAAGTTCGTTTAATAATATTTTCAATTTTATAGTCTTTTTTTTGTTAAGACAGAGTACATTCCTGTGTATTCTAAATTAAAAATTACGACACGTAACATCAAATCACGCAATTATAACAGAAAAATAAAGTTCATCTTCATCACTTTTGCTAAAATTAGAAATGTTTAAAAAGAGAAAGTTGATTCTAAAATAATGAATAAAAACTTAAAATTTCGTGACTATGTTTTTGTGTATGTATGTATCTTTTAAAGTCTTTATTTCGTTTTTTTATTTAAGGATGAGGTAACATTATAAAATTGTAAATATTAATCACTAGAAAAAATTTTTTACACGACGACCCATTATCTCATTATATTTCTAACCTTCTGCCGAAATTATATAGCATCGAAGCCTACGTATATAAAGAGATAATACTTTATACTTGATCATGTGATAGATAAGGAAAAGGTCGAATTTCCATGTAATATAAACAGACAACACTATACAATGAGGAAAAAGTATGTCTACGGGTATACGTCATTTCATGCATATATTTAACGTAATAAATATATAAAGAAAAAACTGTGTTTGGCTGTTATCATTAAGGTAGTTTCCCGGTCATATAGGAATTTACGAGTAACAAGTTTGAACTACGAATTCGAATAAGATTAATTTTAATAGTATTTCGAGAACGGTAGAATAAACATGGAAGCTTTTACCGTAATTTTTGCCAGTAATTTCTGGTGGAAGATATTGGCTATTATTATAATCATATATATCCTGTATAAATTTTTGGTTAAAGGAAAGCAAATTTTTATTTGTTTTAAAGAAGGCGAATTTTACTATTTTCTTCTTAGGTGGAAACTTGCATTTCAACTTTTCATACCTAGAATCGGTAAGTTCCCATTTTGTCTCTATTCTCGTATTATCCACCGTGTCCAAAGATTTTTTCGCGTGTAAAAGACTATTTACGAAACTTTTGCACGATATAGTTGTAAATAATGACATAGAAAGTATGTGTCTTCAGTTTGTCTACTTGACCTTGCTTAGTTTCCATATTAATTATTTAGTATAAGTTTTGACTTCCAGTTTAATATTTAGCCTTAAAATTTGCTCTATTTAGCCTATTTTTAGCTGCACCAGTTATTGGTTTATGCAAAAATTCGCATTTTCTTTATTCCCACGGCCTCGCAGTCTAATCGTAACTGCACAGAAATATTAATTGTATTACCTTACATATGACGCTAGTTGAGTTTTTGATTTCTCTTGTTAGAATCTGTTTACCCTCCGTCTTTTTCTACCCATTTCCATCGTTGTTTTTCAATAAATTTAACCTTAAAATACTGGAACTTGTCGTGTTAGCGCAATCTGGAAACAGATTAAAGTTCCAGTCTTGCAAAAGTATGTAGATCTTCAATACGATTACATTTACAGGCACCCGTTTATCGTACTTAACAAGAATTCAGTAACAGACAATTTTTTACAGCCGGTTTACTTCCCATTAACTGATATTTATTCAATGCATTAGTTTCGTCATCGCAGATTAGTGCAAAATTTGATATATTTAGCTCACTATATTATTATATTTAGAGATTATTTTAACAATAAACTATTTGCGTTTAGAGGGCAAGATCTGCAATGGAATCCAGTTTCGCAAAATTTTCTATTCCAAATACAATTTCGGCAGCCGCCCTGCAAACACTGGCATAAATACTCGGTGCGTTGTGCTTCAAAAATAAACTTTATGCAAATTTAAATTTCTAGGTAGGCCTATTAATAAAAATTAGTCAATCGTGAAGTTTCAGAAAAAGCACACCTTTGTAAGATAAATTTTATTTTTTATTTCATTTTTTTTTTCACGCTTCTTGGAAAAATTGAATTTCTAGAGGCCTGTGAGTTCTTGCACATTGACATCCTGGGTTCGAATTTCGTTTTCAGGTAAATGTTATCTTGACCTCTTTATTTTGATTTTTTAAATAGATGTGATATATTTTTTCACTACCGAATACTCTATTTTCGCACGTGTCTATCGATGTACTTTTATAATGAAATTATTAAACACCTACTTCAAGGCTCCGCAACTGGATTTCTCAACAGTTCGAACACGATTTCTGTATTCAAAAGCTTCATTCGAGGCACACACACACACATGCAAATAGATAAACACATACAAAGACCATTTTGTATTCGTTTTACGTGTTTTTGTTTTTTGAGTGTGCATAGTTTGAGAAATGCGAACTTCTAAGAAATGAACACTTGACCGGTGAACTGTATATAACGCACGAAAAGTATCCTAATCGTTTTATACTTCCCCTGCGTCATATACTTTAAAAGCCGAAAAAATGAAACAGATAATAATTAAAATCTCTCTATTATCTTTCTATTTTATATCTATTTTATTATTTTTATTTATCTTTCACAACCGCTAATAAACCTGGTCAAACAATACCTTTTAAAACCATTACTATCCAATTAGTTTTGTTTATAACTTTGTTATAGTTCTTAACATTTTTCAAACTATTGTAAAGAAACGCTATTTTTAGCATATTTTCGGTGTTAATGTCTTTTTTTCTTACTTTCTCTTTTGTTAATTTATGTGGTAATTTCCTGACGATGGTCTGCATACACAGAAGAAAGAATCAGTCGTTTTTTTCGCTACTTGTCAAGATGACGTGAAAGTGTTTTGAACGTATAGGGAGGGGTATTGGTGCTGGACACAGAGACTCGAACGGATGTTGTATAACAAAATTAGTCGCGTTTAATGAGACTGAAAATTTTTAAATGAGGTGCAGTATCGTCTTTTTAAAAGGCGTATACACACACACACATCTACAAAAAATAAAGCAAAACTAGATAGTTCATTTCTGTCGTTTTCATTGAATCTCAGACCAAGTTGCAGAGTTAGATAGTTTCGCAAGTTTTTCCGATGGATCTCGGAGAAAGTCTTAGTGTTGAAGCTCCCTGGATGGAAAATTTTCGTGAGAATTAAATCTCCTTTTCGTTTTCCTTCAGAAATCCAAATCTCCAGAAACCCTTCTTATTTTTCTTCGGAAGATTTTGATACAGATCCCACGGTACGACAATCTCGTTCTCAATCTTCGCATGTCTATAAGATATCTTTACAACATCATTTAATTACGATTAAAGTACGTTTTCTCAGCAGTAGAAATATACGAAAAATGATCGTTTTTATATTATATTTATTTCATAATTTCATATTTATCATATTTTATATTATGAGGAAATAACCTCTTGGGATGCCGAGTGTCGTATATGACACCAAATTTTCCTTTCAAAGAATGAGGTGCAGCTCTGCTTTGTTGTTTGCTAAAGAAATTTAGTAGTTACTTGTTTCAACACCAGGGTTTTGTGAAGCTTATCAGACTACTTGCACCCACTGTGACAGAGACAAAAGAAAATATAGGCAATAGTCTGAGCACGTGTTTCTGGAAGTGATCAGAAGTATGGCTGCTCCATGTAAGTATTTATTTTTCTCTATTTCTATTGAGTGTAATTTCACAATTAAAACATGTTTTTTTTTCTAGACACTTCTACGATTATATAATGATATTATTTTTTAACCATATTAATAACACTACTTCATGAGACTAACAAACTTTTGAATGTGTCGTATTCGACACATTGGTTCTTTGTGTTACAAAAATTACATTGCAGTGTATGAAGTGTTTTTGTATTGGCAAGTTATTTACCTCTATATTTATTTATCCATTAGATCAGCAAATTTGCCTATCATTCTTAATTTTCATTTTTTATTAAATTTATTTATTAATAAAAATGATGATTTATTTTTTTTATCAGAAATTTCTGTGATTTTTTTTTGTTCAGTTATTTGAATAAATAACTTAAACAAAATCCTGCAGACTGAATTTTTGTTATTAAAAATTTATTACTTATTAATATCATAAAATAATAAATATTTATAATAAATGACGATGATTCAGTTTTAATTTTTTCAGTGTCTACAGAAGAAATATGGAAGGAGCTTGATAGGACAATTGAAATTGATGGCAATTTATCTGAACTGGAAGGCTGGTCCAGTGATGAAAAAAGTGAACAAACATTTGTTCTTCAACAAGACTGTCCTGGAGAAAATAACTCGTCAGATGTGTCATCTGACGATAAAAATGATGCTACAGCAATGGAAATAGAAGACAATCTTTTGATCTCAGTGCAGACCCATACTCCTCCATGGCGCCATACAAATATCTTTGAGCCTCTGCCACCAGCTCCTGCATTTCAGGAAGAACCCTGGAAGGGTAAGGTGTGTGAGCCAGAGGATTATTTTATCAATTATATTCCCGAGAGTTTTTTTGATATAATCGCTTCATGCACAAATCAGATGTATCTAATTCGCATGGGAACATCTTTGAACTCTACTGCCGAAGAAATAGAAAAAATTTTTGGTATATCTCTCACTATGTCATATTTGGAATACCCAAGAATAAAAATGTATTGAGCAATTGGTACTAGGGTACCAAAAATCGCATCCAGCATGTCAAGGAAACGCTTCTTTTTTCTACGACACAATCTAAAATTGGTTGTTGATGATAATGTACCTGATGAAGCTCGAAAAATCGACAAGTTTTAGAAAATACATCCTTTGTTGGAGGCTGTTAGAAATGGCTGTCTAAAAAATCCAAGATCAAGTAAAGTGTCAGTGGATGAACAAATGATTCCTTTTTGGGGTCATACCTCTATGAGACAGTACATTCGAGAAAAACCAAATCCATGCGGTTTAAAGAAATTTTTGTGCACTTCACCTGATGGCTTACCTTTAGACTTTTTTGTTTATGAAGGAAAAGGTAATACTATCATTGAGGGATACCAATCCCTTGATATCGGTGGAAAAACAGTAATGCGCCTCTCACAATCCCTTCCTCCAGGTTGCACTCTGTACATGGCTCGATACTTTACATAAATCCAATTATTGGACTGCTTGCATGCAGATCGAGAATGTCAAGGAACAGGAACACTGCAACTTGGTCGAGTTCCTATCAATTGTAGGCTGCAAACTGATTCAGCAATGAAAAAAAAGGGCATAGTGGAATTGACCAGTCAGTTAGAGGTGATGGACAAATATCAATTGTGAAATGGATGGATAACAGATGTGACACTTGCTTCATCTGTTGAATGAAAGGAACCTGTCGGAGAGTGTAAAAAATGGTCAAAACAAGAAAAAAAGTACATTATGGTAACTAGGCCATATATTGTCCAATCCTACAATGAAAATATGGGAGAAATAGACCTGTTTGATAGAATTATTTCCAACTATTGCCAGAAGGCAAAAACTAAAAAATGGACAGTAAGAATGAGTTTTCACTTCTTTGATTTTGCTTGTGCAGCTGGATGGATAGCCTACAGAAAAGCAATTAAAAAAAGAGAAGAACACTCTTCAATATTTGGGATTCAAAGAAAAAGTATCAGAATGGCTATTGCATTCAGAACGTACAAGCAATAAAAAAAAGAGAAATAATGAAAATGAAGAAAAAAAATATATAAAGAGAAATACACCAGTTCCACATCCTAGCGAAACACAACGTAAAACTGCAGCTAAACATATGCCAGAAATAATTGCAGATGGAAAAAATCACCGTTGCCGAATGCAAGGATGTAGAAGTGTACGAGCTAGAGTGCACTGTACAGAATGCAAAATTAATCTGTGCCTTGTGGCAAATAGGAATTGTTTCAAAGCATATCACATTTAAATAAAAAATATCAAATAAACCATCTTAACACGAACAAAGTAGTTTGAATTTTTTATAGCTAGAAAACCACTGTGTCATATAGGACACATACCATTTTTTAATCACCAAACAAAAGAAAGTTTAAAAAAATGGCGATTCATTAACAAGTGACACCTAAAGATTATAAACATAACAAAACTTTAATAAAAAAAAGTTTTTTCTAGTAGTGGATCTCAAGAGGATAAATGGAAAAATATGAAAATAAATTATTTTCTTAATTATTGGATGAAAAAAGGTTTTTATTAAGAAACAACGTTCGAAAAGTTGTTTTCTTTGTTGACAAATACAAAACCTTCGTGCTAAGATACAGATCTTTATTTAAAGACGAACTCTACAAACTAAATTTGAGTTTTAGAATATTTACTTTATCTTCTCCGTAAAAAAGTGCATAAAGAGAAAATAGTAAAACAATTTTAATAAATGTATGAAATTTTTTTACGTTAAATCCAGCGAAAAAAAAATTATTGCTGGTCTACCTAATAACTTATTTAGTTATAGTTTTTTCTATTCAAATTCCATATCAATAAAATGTTTTTGTATAAAATTTTTTTTCTTGCTAGGTTCATCAATGCCGTATGCGGAAATGTTCAGTCACACGTACGACAAAGGATATTTTCCTTTTAATCTTCTAATAGTTAAATACTTGTTCTTGTATCGTCCGGATTATATTCAAGTAAGTTTTTAGCTGACAATTCGAAAAAGAAATGTCTAACGGCGTAAAAATATATTTGCATTATGAAAATTTCAAATACCCATCGTCAGTTGTGTTAGAGTGACATACCCATTAATGTTATTTTTTGTAATTGGTAACGAATGGTATCGATTGATAAGAACGAATTAAAATATATAATTATAATAATAAATACCCTCATTTCGAATGCTGATAACAATTTGGCAAATCAAAAATTTTTAGGCCGATGAGATATTTAGTGTTGTTCGAGAGATAAAGTTACTCCCCGTACATGTTTTAAAATAAATTTTAGTTGCCAGGTGGCGCGCTATTAGCTGTCCCTGCAAAAATTGCATCCAAGCCCAATCAAGCGTAGATTCTCGAGTAGTTTGCCGGGATTTAATTAGATGCTGTGGAGCAAAAGGATTTTCTTTCGAAAATCCATAGAGATTCGAACGTTCTGTTTAACATTATGTTCTTAGATCATGCAACATTTCGTGTTTTCAAAACCGTGAACATGTATGTTTTTCAAACGTGAAAATCAGACAGATTCCTGTCTGCATCAGAAAATATGCATTAAACAGTTCAAAATTTAACATTTAATGCACGAGAATAACTATTAGAATATATAATAACACGGTTGTATATGAGAAATATTTGTCATGTTAAAAAATCTCAACCGTAAATTTAAGGTGTATGCAAATAGTCTTTCAATCATCAGATATGACAGTTTTCAGCAGTGAGGTCAGTTTGAATTTTTTATTGTTATAGTTAGACGAATCGAAAAGATAGCATTTAATTCTTTTAAGTATTTTATTAACCATTACTATTACATAACAACCACGTGATTTTCAGGTCTATGTTGCCAAAAGATTTCAATACAAAATTTTATAACTATGATTTTTTTTCTTTTAACATATTCTTCTAATTATATAATGTTTGTTTTTTTTAATTGTACAAACAAATGGTTTTTTATTAAACCATTTAAAAAAATACAAATCTTAAGATTTATTCAACAAAAGTATATTTTTAAATTTCTCGAAATTTATACGGTCTGATCGTTTAGTGAACGTATTTGCTACTTGTTCTGTTGAGAACAATAAGTTACTTTTATGTGTCTGACCAACACCTTTTCTGTAAGCTTAAAGTTTTAACCTTTTTTTAAAAATCTGCTTGAGACACTCCCTAAGCAGCATCAGATCCAGTCCTTATTATTCCTTCTGTTAAGATCTTCAAATTTTTGTAGTCTTTCTATTCTTTTTTAGTTATTAAATAACTTTAGAGTAGTTTTCAGTCTTACATTTAGTCTTTTTCCTTCCAAAATAATATCTTTATCAGGTTTAATCACTTCACCTATGGTTTGTTATCCAGTTCACTAGTTTCAATTTTAAACAATGCCTGTTTTTTTTCATTTGCTCTTGTCTACCTAGGGCTTTTTACTGCTTTTTCGTTGGAAAGCAGTACTATTTTCTAATAATTTATTTCGAAGTCTTCAAGACGTTTTGCTCTTCTCAGTTTACCTATATCTCTTAATTTGTAAGGAGTGGTTTTGAATTTTACCAATTTGAGTTTCAGTTTAAGTCTGAGTTTCCGTTTTTTCTTCTATACATTTAATTTTTTTTACTTTACCCAAGCTTTGTATTTTTTTATCTGTGTTTTCCACACAAAATTTTTCCTATTTTAGGTCCGTTATATTCGTCTTGTCTATATTATTTGAAAATACAACACCTCTTGACACCTTCACCTTTTTACTTTCGTGATCCGATAGTCCGTATCCATTAAGAGCATATCTTACAAATGTTTTCTTACTTTGATAGTTAAGTTTCCTTAAGGGACCTAGAATTTTGGCATGTGCTTCACAACCAAATATGTTCAGATGTGATAAATATTTTTAACCTATGCCTATTTTTCGATAGGTGTTGTGTCTGCAATCTCTGTTCGACTTCTGTTTAGATGATATGTAACCACATACACTGCTTTTCCCACATTTCCTTGTTCAATTTAGAATAAAAAACGAGAATTCTCGCCTCTTTTAATAACGTTCTGTTTAGCATTTCTGCTTGTCCAACCGATATTGGAGAGTATGGCATTTTTAGTCTAGTATAATTCCTTTTGATGTACATCAAACTTTTATCTTATTACCGACATATTCCCCCATTGTCACAACGTAATTTTGATAGTTTCCAATTCATGTACGCTTTTACTTGAGTGACATATTCTCTGATGTATTCGAATACTTCACTTCTATTTTTGAGAAGATCTACCATGCAATTATGACTGGAATCTTCTAGCATAGTCAAAAATTATTTCTTTTTATTTGATGTGTCCGGTTCAATTGGACCTCACAAATCTATGTAAATATTTTCAACAGGTCTGGTGGCTCTCTGTCGTTTACTTTCAAATGGAAATATAGAATATAGTCTGTCTCGCTTTTAAACATAATTCACAAACTGAATAAAATGAGTCACACTCAAATTTAGTCTTATTTATTCCACTTGACAGTCGATTAGTTTTTTCATATTACTTACGCCCAAGTGCCATAATTTTTTATGCCAGTTGTCGATAATTTTTGACTTTCTCTGTCAGATACACCTCCTCTTAATTTAATTTTATTACGTACATTCTGATTTCATCCTTTGTTCCTTGGAGCACTTTTATATTGTACTTTGACATAATAACATTTCCCTTTGTAAAAGCAACTTCAAAATTGTTATTTGCGATTCCATTAACAGATATGAACTTTCTACTTACATTACGTACGTAAGTACTTTATTTATTTGTCAAGGTTTGAAGGATCGACAAGACAGCATTTAATCTTTTAAGTTTATTTTTAACAGTCTATCCGCTCGTTCCTGAATTCAGCAGTGTTAGATCGGTGCTTTATGGAAAGCGTCACGCAACCGAATACTAATTTTACAACACCAAATGTTACAGCAATGATGAAAAAACATGGCGTCTTTTTCAGCTCACTGTAATCTTACTGTTCGACGATACATTCTATGTAAATTGATTCAAATATACTCTGTTTTCAAAGTTCATTGACAAAAAATAATGATATATTACTATAAAGATACTTTTATATTCTAGTTAAATATTATTATTTAAATGCGCGATTAAGCTAAACAATAGTAGTAATCGAACAAGCGTTTAAATTCCTGTGTGTTTATCTATTTATTTTTTATTTAACAAATTGAAAATAACATTATAATCAAGTATTGTAAAACTTTACAAGTCCATCTAAGAGCGCAGCCATTTTGATATAGCGAAAAAGCACAGCGAGGCTGAAAATTATACTCTCAAACTTCACTTTACACGCAGCGCAACGCAGCAGTCTTATTAGCAACAATTTCGCTTTAAGCTTTCTGTAGCCGTTGCGGCACTGCTGTATTTAACAACAAGACTTATGTAACATAATAACCACGTAATCTTTATAGGCAGTTTTTTTCAAAAAATTAAATATGAAATTTTATAATAATTATTTTTTTTTTCATTTAAAATTTATAAGTGATTTTATTAATTTTATTATTTACAGATCAAAATTCACATTTATTTTTCTATTTTTAGACGATTTTAAGTGATTCCCAATGCATTAACAAATCGAAGGTATATAACGGATTTAAAGATTGGATTGGAGATTCTATTTTCATGAAGTAAGCATTTGTAAACATTTACTTTGCATATCTATAAGTATTTTTTTCTATTAACATTATTTACGGCTAGGTATAAATGGGTTGAACCCTTTATTTAACATAATAAGTTTACAGAGGTTACTTGGGGAAAAAATACAAACAAAAAAATTTGTGCATTTACAGTTTTGATGAAAATACAAAAAATATAATAAATTCAAATACCGAAAAGTTAAGGTATTTTCTTTTCTTTAATACATTAAGAATTTGATGGCGAATGACCAAGCGTTCAAGGCAACAGCCTATCACTTTAAGGGTTTCGGGATCCAGTCGAAACCCTAATCAATCAAAACAGATGTAAAAATCCCCAGGAATTATTTGAGCTGTAGTCTGTTCACCACATAGGTGCCTTATCTAATATATTCCTATCAACTATTGGAATAGTTTGCGAAATAAACTTTCGTAGCCGACCATAGATTATAGCGATACACCCTCCACTGTATTATAAAGCAATTAATATTATTATTGTTTCTATAACCATAATAACTGATAACAAATATATAATGAAATACATGTAAGAACTCAACCAGTGCATTCTAAGAAACGCGTTGAAACAAGAAATGGTTTCATATGAAACACTAACTGCAAACACATTTACAAGATTAACAACGAAGGGAAAATACCAATAAAACTCCAAGATAGAATACAATGTCAGCAGAAAGATATAACACAACAACTAGGAGGAATAATCACAGAATACTATGATAGCGCTCAACGATAAAGACGGGAAACCCCTATCCTCACCAAAGTAAGTATCGGGAACATGCGACAGAATATAACAATGGGAACAACAAAATAGTACGATTAGAAAGGATAGAATACAACGAAACGGAGGATAGATAAAAAGCGATAAAACACTACGGCGAGAAAGAAGAAATACACACCAATACCACAGAACAACACAATAAGACATAAGGATCCTCTTAATACCGAAGTGAGTATTGTGCACAAAGTGTTAGGGGAGTTCATAGGAGCTTAGAAAAGGAAAAGACAAACTGTCACTACTCAAAAAACATAACGAACATTCTAACATGAGTGAACTTTCGAACTCATCAACATTATCCGGATACAAATAAATTATAAATTAGATAACAATTTCGGGATAATAATATAACGGCTACGTCTGCATGTATGTATTTGCACCCTTGCAAAACAAGATGCGAAGCAAGGTGATGAATAAAGTCGGAGTACCTACCTCCTGACGAACTGTCAGGAAGGATGGACTGCTCCATTTAAGAAGTCTGTTCGGATGTGTCTGGCCCCTGTCTCTCATCATCCAGCTGTCCCATTGTGGGTTTGGCAAAACTCATCTTAGTGCACACAGAATAGAAAAAGCAAAATGTATATATAAAATCAAACCTGTTTTTGTGAAGTCTTTTTTTGTGCGATTTTTTATTTATGCGATTCGTTTTGTGCGATTTTTTGTGCGGTATATAAAAATTTAAATCAAATTGGAACATAATTGACTCCTGTATAATTTTTTAAAACTCTATTGTATGTTTTATATAACATCAGCAGGTTTTTTCATTTTTTATTCAGTAAAAGTTTTTTCATAGGTTTTTTTCGCTCTCCTCTTATTTTAATAGCATAAAAATCAGAAAGATTATGTTATATTAGAACAGGCGCGGTAAGTTAGCTTCCATTTAGCTTTAGACTGCGGGTGTGAAATTTCACGCCTTGTTAAATATCATTTTTTCAAAAAAAATGATATAATTTTTAAAATATATATGTACTGCCAAAACCCGATTTTATGCCAAACTAGTTCGGCGTAAGCGTGTTACGCCAAACTTCGTTTAGAATTATTATTCAAGTATGTTAATGGTTAAAATAAAATTAAAAAACAATGAACTAGTTGAACAATATTTATTCAAACATAGTCTACTTAAATAATTATAATAATTTATTACAATATGTTAGTGTGAATGTATGTCTGTTTATTTCGAATAAATAAGATGAATAGACTTCCTCACTGCAACCGATCTTATTTATTCGAATAAGATTGAAAAAAGATCTTATTTATTCCGATTAAAGAGACATACATTAACATTACATATATACAGCTACCATATCTGACATTGAGAAGAATAGGTTAAGCATCCCCACTGTTGCTGGTCTTCTGATTGCTGGACTCAAAGACAAGTTGCCCACTCCGATAGGTAGGGTAACATTAACCTTGTGTTTTTATAATTAAGTAGACTACGTTTGAATAAATATTGTTCATCTAATTGATTGCCTTTTAATTTTATTTTAACCATTAATATACTTGAATAATACTTCTAAACTAGTTTGGTCTGACACACTTACGCCAAACTAGTTTGGCCTAGACAAAACTAGTTAGGCGTAAAATCAGGTTTTGTCGGTAATATATATATATTCTATTTACCGAATTATTGTGACAATGAGATAGCGTAAAATAGATGATCCCTTGCACCATTACTGCCATAGATATCACACGGCACTTGCCTGTGTGAAGTGTATTAGTGTTTTGTCCCAAACAACATACTTTCTTTGTGACAGACAGTTGACTGTAAATTTATAAGTCTACTGTTTTTTGTAATTTTAGAAAAATAGAAATCTCTAGTACCTGAGTAGATAATATTCCCAAACACCGTTAGTTGTTTTTAAGTTCACACCTGGCGAATCAACTGGACCATGTAGGGTTTATTCTGTGTTAGTAACAGTTAAATCAAGGACAGCTATACATAAAAGTTTTTCTAAAAGCATCTACCTTGGCATTAGGCTCACGTGTTACGTTGCAATAACAAAATGAACCAAACTAATTCTAAAGAGCGACTATTTATTGTGACTTCATTACAATGCTGGGCGGCAACATTTCATTACAATTGTGAGGCTCTGGATAGGTCCGAACCTCACTGAAATTTGCGTTAAAATCATTTCTTTTTAGAAAAAGATTATTTTTTTTAGAGGAAAAAAAATAGAAGTTAGAAATAGTTTTTCTTAAAGAAAACGACGCGAACTTTTAAACAATAGAACAATGGGGAAACGTAGATCGTCTATCTCCGAGTGGGAATCGAATTAAACTTCGATTTTGACCTCTCCCGCGCCCCCGAAAGGTTTCGAATTGTCACCAGGTGACGAGAAGAGACCAATCGGAAAGCGGAATCGGAGGAAAACAGATAAAACCTGAGAATTCAAGGACGCGAGGGCTTCTTCTCCCGAAAGTTCCAAGTGACGGATCTATTGTTGTGTGTGTGTCTGGTGCCCATCTTCGTCTCCGTCTCCCGACCTCGGATCGACATCTTTCCATCAACGGAATTCGACCGCATCGTCCTGGAGTCGCGGAGTTGTTGAGGGAACTGGCCATTCGCGACCTAGGGACACTCCTTCAAAATGAGACTATATTCGAAAGGAGAGGAAGACCCAGAGGCTGCTGCCGACCTAGAACTTCCAAGATCGCGGAAATCTTGTAAGCTTCTTTCGTGTCAAATAAACGGTTTCTTGTAACCGTAGAGTCTGTCTCAGTGCCGATCGCCCACATACGACCCTTCGCGACCGCTCGACCCTCTTGACATAGTCGGCATCCTGTCGGCAACCTCACACTGGTGTCAAAGAAGTGGGATTTTAAATGCAGAATTTGTACAAATTCAGCGGGCCCACACTATAGTTGAGGATGCCGACATCAAAATTTCGCCCCGAAATTGAGTTAAAGGTGGGTCAGAACGATAGATGCTGAGACAGACACTTCGGCGCGAACTCGCGAGTTAGTTAGCAGTTCTCTTTTATTGGCCTTGAGAGGAATGATACCTGCTTTCTTCGGTGAAAGTAAGCGTATTATGACTTCTTCGATCCCTTAAAAAAATATCGAGCTTAGCTGGATGATCCCGCAGAAATGCTTTAGTTAACCAAGCGCAAGCTCGCAGGTGCGACAATGATAAAATAAATAGGCTTGACCTAGCAACAAAACGCCACTATAAAATAGTGCCAGCAGCGGAAGTAGGCAAGATGTTCCGAGGTCAGTTTTTCAAAATATAAGTAAAAACATTAAACTGAGCGTCGGGATGCTTGGCACTGCTTCATTCACAAAAGCTCTAAAGGTAGCCATTAGGGAAGAAACGAGTGACTAGCAGAATGCACAGTTTTGTCAGGCGCGAAGCTGAAACGGCAGAGAATAACCTAATGGATTCGGGAAGAGTGAAACTCCATAAGAAATCTGCGTTCGGTGCAAAGATGGGTCAAAATTTTAAACAGTTTAAAACTTTAGGAAAAATTGTTAGATAATCGAACATTGTCAGTACTGATAACTGGTGCGCAAAGATAATATTCAGAATAAACAAACAGGACAACCCATGGAACGAGGGAATAGCGAAGTAGGAAACGCACACCCCTATCCGAATTCGCTGCAATGCTTTTCACAACCTCATAACATGCAACCACTGTCGCCCGATTGGTACGGAGAAAAGGACGTCCCTCTGCCATCTCTAGTCGAGTGGAGATCGAGGCCAATGCGTTGCAGGTTCCGATTATAAATCCATCGTATTCATTGCGATATAGGTTAATTATTTCAGTAGATACTCTTTTATCAATCGCAGAATAGGCAAATCGAATCCGAAGTCGATTGAAATTTAGAACAGGCACTTTATGTAGAGGATTTTCTGACAGTATTAGCCCGGAAACAAGCCAATGCGACCGCAACTAGATGCTTAGCTTTTCTCAGTCCCAAGGTAGACGCAAAACAAGCAGATTGTCAATTGCAAAAAAAAAATATAGCAACTTTAACCTAAGGTCAAGATTATAAGCGATTACGGTATCCTACTCTCTATTTTCTATCGGTCCGGTTTTGCGAACTGTGAATGATGAACTTTCATTCTGGAGAGGAGAGATCATCATAAAAACAAAAGCGAATGTTAATTTTAATTGAATTCACGTTTTCTGAAAATAAAAATTGTCGCTGAAAAAAATGTATGCAAAAAACGTGCTTAAATGTTAAAATTGTCGCGAATCGGAATTCAAGTCAATGTGAGCGTGGTGCATTTCGAAAGGGAGCCATAGTATTGTTTTTGTTTCGTGTAAACTGTTCTGTCCATCCCTTACGAAGCGCTCACGATTGAGCCTACACTGGTCAAGGGAAGAGAGTCATGTCGGGGAAGCGACTTATCTCCTTGGTCAACGCCTTTCCAAAATTTTCTCATACTTAGGATAGATGACAGAAAATTGTCACTTTGTCCGTCCTAGAGAGAATGAGGATTTGATCACTCTCGAGAAAACTTAACGATGATCTTCTATTTGATTCGCGCTCATCGGAAAACAATTTTGTCGTGATCAAAACATTGATGAAAACTTCTGTTATAGATTGAGTAATTTATATAGTCAAAATGTCAGAAAATTTTTTCCTTTTTTGCGTACATGATGATTGATCATACCTGTCACAGTCGAGACTGCGAATAGACTCTGACCAGATCAAACGGAAGTTACGGAACAACACTCTGAACTGCGTGACCTTGATTAGCGGTAATCTGCGTCGGAAAACCGATGATAGAGAACTGTCACTGGTTCAAGAGACTGACATCCGGAAGTTATGGCCGTAAAGACATTGGCAAGATCACAACTGCACACCGTCAATGCAGAATCTCCATGATCCTCTTTCGGTCCAGTACAAAAAAAAAAAAAAAAAAAAAAAAATGGAAAAGATTCGACCCCCATGGTAAAGACGAAGTTTTTCAGAAAACTTGGAACGGAACTAGATGCATAGCTTCGAAAAGCACGTGTCTTAAACTTAGATCCAGAGAACTCCGCGGTACACGTGCACCAGAAATGGCTATGAAGTTCCCAAGTTCCAATTCTGGTTGAGACAGGCGAATCAAACTAAACGTTGAACCTGTTATCAGATTTCTGAATCAGATGCTCCGAAAAATTAGGAAGGAAACACGAATACATTCCATCCCCCCCTCCGTTTCAGACCATTTTCTGAAAATTTTGAGATTGTGTGAATTGCTCAGTCTGAAAACGAAAAAAAAAACTCACATGTTTTAGAAAATAGTTTGTCGATCATTTATGTTGTTAAAATATTATTCGATGACCGTGATTGTTATTTGATTATTTGTAACCAATCTTATAAACAGACATGTGATGTTACACAAACATTTCGATGAATTGTAAACGATATTCTATACCATTCAATAATGTATCGAAAAAAAAACTTTGGTGTAACGCGAAACTGAACGCGCGCCAGAGAAGGCTGGATTCTCAGACAAGTATCGCTGTTACGTCACTTGGCAAACAAAGGGAGAAAGGACTGTCAGCTTTCAGAGCTGCTAGCTAAAATGTCGTTATTCCGTTACGACATTTTAAATTGGCGGGAAGCTCTGAGAGGCTCTGGATAGGTCCGAACCTCACTGAAATTTGCGTTAAAATCATTTCTTTTTAGAAAAAGATTATTTTTTTAGAGGAAAAAAAATAGAAGTTAGAAATAGTTTTTCTTAAAGAAAACGACGCGAACTTTTAAACAATAGAACAATGGGGAAACGTATATCGTCTATCTCCGAGTGGGAATCGAATTAAACTTCGATTTTGACCTCTCCCGCGCCCCCGAAAGGTTTCGAATTGTCACCAGGTGACGAGAAGAGACCAATCGGAAAGCGGAATCGGAGGAAAACAGATAAAACCTGAGAATTCAAGGACGCGAGGGCTTCTTCTCCCGAAAGTTCCAAGTGACGGATCTATTGTTGTGTGTGTGTCTGGTGCCCATCTTCGTCTCCATCTCCCGACCTCAAATCGACATCTTTCCATCAACGGAAGTCGACCGCATCGTCCTGGAGTCGCGGAGTCGTTGAGGGAACTGGCCATTCGCGACCTAGGGACACTCCTTCAAAATGAGACTATATTCGAAAGGAGAGGAAGACCCAGAGGCTGCTGCCGACCTAGAACTTCCAAGATCGCGGAAATCTTGTAAGCTTCTTTCGTGTCAAATAAACGGTTTCTTGTAACCGTAGAGTCTGTCTCAGTGCCGATCGCCCACATACGACCCTTCGCGACCGCTCGACCCTCTTGACATAGTCGGTACCCTGTCGGCAACCTCACACAATGTTTTCGATTCTTTTAGTAGTAGTCTTGCGTTTGTACAACATACTCTTTCTGTTAGCGACAGAGTCGTGTCAGTCATCTGTCTAACTGTGATTAAGAAAAAATTTTGAATCGAAATAACGTTACTGCCGTGCCAAACCTGAAGTTTATGTATAGGGCCTCCTGCTTTCAAGCTTTCCAGATATAGTTTCTACGTTTATCAATGCAATTCCTTTCTTATGATTAAGGAAGAACAGGCAGCAAACCGACGCAGGACAACAATCAGAATTAATAGGATCACACTTTTTCTTGTAATTTTCTTATAGACACAATATTTACCAGAATATATGTCCCACGTAGTTCGTACAATCTGTTGCCAAAATTTAACCACTGTATTATCACATAAAATAAATTATTCTTTCATTTTTATTGATGTTTTGATGGTCCTGCATGTGAACCAAGTGGTTAACCTTAACGTTTGATATACTATAAATGCATTGATTACTTTTCAATATAATTAGTAGACCAGTATTAATTAAAGTAAACTTGTAGTGGTTGCAGAGAACTAGTACATTCGGTAGAGTTACTTCTACACTCTTTTAAACATAGTCTCTTCGTCGTTCTGAATTATCGATAAGGTGGAATTCAAATAGGAAAATTTTATAATAAAAAGTTACTTGCGAGAACAAAACGTTTTATGCTTTTTTTGACAATGCAAGTTTTTAGAGAAATTTGATTTTTTGGTAGATTTACCATTTGATATCCGGTTGTGTATAGTATCTAAGTGTCTACATTAGGAAAAATTATAATACATAAAACACTTAGATACCTCATTCTTAGTTAATGTCTACACCAATGAAATTGTGCCATTTCATCCAAGTATTGCGATAAATGTGAAAACGGTATGCTAAAATGACCACACTCTTTATATGGTTTTCGCTTCGTTTTTCGTTATAGTGTAGTACTTAATTTATATGACCACAAAAGTTATGTTACGTGAAAGCTTACCACCCCGAATGTCCAATCTAAAACTTTTTAAAAATGTTTTTTTCATCTACTGTACACAATTTATAAAATTTATAAAATGTGTTAGATTGGACACTTAGTGTTATAAAATGTTAACTAATATTACTTTTGTAAATATAAATTAAATACTACAATATGATGTAACGAAGAGTTAGAACTGCAAAAAATAATCTAGTAATCGTTTCTGTGTTGTTATTTTTTGTCAATAAACACCATTCTCATCTGCTAGGTTATAATACAAAATTGCAAATAATTTTTTAATGTTAACTTGTCAGAAAAAACATCATCAAAAAGATTTAATAAGATTCGATTTATTTTCAGTATTTATGAACTTAGAGGCTTTTGCTTTCTTTAAAACGAAACAAACTGCAGGTCTCTAGCTCGCCAGGGTCAGAAGTTCTTAACTTGTTTACAGTGTCAAGTTTCACCTTTCTTGCTTAACTGCTGGAGAAGGGTCAATGAATGTAGGACGAGCTAAGTTGTTAAATTTATTGCATCGGAAAGTCTATATTAAATACTGTATTAATTTCTTGTTATATGAACGCATATTACCATAATCTACGATACTAAGCGAGTGATTAATTCCCCCTGCGATCACCTAATAAACTTAAACACGCGTGTGTCATGTTACAATTTAGGCTAGATGTTTCTGATAAGACACTTTCTACTCTAAATGAAGTTGTTCAACATATTAATTAGCAAAACCATAATATAACAGATAGAGAAAAATGCAAATTTTTAACGTTTATTTATGTTCTGGCTCAAAAGGAGTGACTTTAAAGAATGAGGCAGTTGGCCAGAAAAACTCGATTGGACCGTTCCGAAAAAACTGATTTGTTGCTGTAACATATCTTGAAGTAGAAAGTAGTAAAAAGATTTTAAGTAAAAATTAAATTCAAAAACATGGCCGGCGTTATTCACATTTAATAAATATAAAATATAAATACGACTTTACAAATTGGAACTTTGTCATGTCTTTATTTCCGCCGTTCACACCATCAGCAGTCTTTTAGAATTCACAGTCCTTCGGAGACGATATTTATTAAATGTAAATAACGCCGGCCATGTTTTTGTATTTAATTTTTACTTAAAATGTGATATTTTAACTGTGGCAAAAAAACCAGAGGACGCTTTTTACCTGTTTTACATTCTTTTACGGAGGCAGTAGCCTCAAAAGAAAAATCGTCTTTGAGGGACTGTGAATTCTAAAGGATTGCTGATAGTGTGAACGGCAGAAGTAAAGACAAGACAAAGTTCCAACTTTGTAAAGTCGTATTTATATTTTATATTTATTAAATAGTAACAGGATGTTAAAAATGGTTTAAACAAGAAACTGATAGAACCAATTAACTTCAAGAAGGTCTTACTTTAAGGTGACTAGACTCTCGGATTGTGCAGGACTGTCTTGGATTTGAGTTGTTAGTTCTGCATTGAACGCCGTCCCAGAAAGTGACCCGCATTTGGTCATGTAACATTTTCAACATGTTTGCAAGTTGTCAAGAGCACAAAGTTGTCGTTTTCTTTTACTACTAGTAGCCCAGAACGCCCAGTAGTGGGCGTTCTAGCAGCAACGGTGTCATTCCGTGGTATTAATAATAAATGCTATATGAATAATTCAATAATAAATTCCTATTGCAATAATAATATACTGAATTTATTATTAATTTCAATAATATATAGGACGCGCTTTTAGTCGCCATTCTAGGCATACCATGACAGATGTACAAACAGCGCCATCAAGTTGTAAAAAAAAACAATTTTTTTAATAAAGAATTATTTTTAAGTTTATTTATGCATTTATGTATTTATATAGTTTTCTACTAAATTATTTATTAATAAATTATTATCATTATATTATATGTATGTCCGAGGTCTTTCCCATTTTTAGCTCATACAACACACAAGGGTCCCGCATTTCAACCTAACATATCTGGTCACCATATCTTACTTAGAAACAGTTTCGCTTAATTGTTTATTGCCTGAGTGATGGAACTGAGTCTTCATTTATCATATTAGAGACAGCCTACTGAATATTGAAAAATCCAAACTTAAATCGCCGCACAAATTTTAACCACTTGATATCAAGTTTTCTGCTAGTTAAATGGAAATACACAAAAGACAATATGGCGTTATGATATTAACTAGTATTGATAGAATCGTGTATTTTAATAATTCTTTATGGTCACAATATTACAATTTATAGAAAACATAATAACAAAGACACTGAAAAACTGTAAAGCAAAAATTAGAAATTGAAAAACGTAACCATGTGATCTCGAAAATCTGGGAGTCGGTCATTCGAATTTACTCGCGTGTGACCTCATTCAGTAGGATAAAAATTAATATAGTTATGCAGCATACAATATATTCCTATATGTCCAATGTAAAAATTAGGTTAATGTGCTAATGGATTGAGTTTTCGATGCCGGGCATAAACCTACTTAGTGATACGAATTACTGTAATTGGTGGATGTACTGTACGTTAAATGTTTGAAATATGATTGGGTTTATCGCTCTTAAAATCGAAATTCAGCATCCTATTTCATTAATCAGAACTGTTTCTTAATTGATATTTATGTAATTTGCCATTAATTAACTTTAACTTCATATATAAAATCGCGATTAGAATAAAGATCCCATATAAGCAATCCGTAAAAAAATGTATAATATTTAAAAATATTTTTCAGAAGTGACGAAGCTCATACTGAGAGGAAGAAATTATTGTTACCTGCCTTTCGCCTAAACGTATTGCATTCATTTATTCTAATAATGGAAAAAAATGCCAGAGAATTAGTTGAAGTGTTGACAGAAAAGGAGAAAGTTTTCATAGTACCGGTTGTTAAACAGTGCGGATTTAATGTTTTGTATGGTATGCAAGATGGATTTTACTTCTTATCTGATTGAATTATAGTCATTTATATATTAAGATTTACGATGGATTGTTGATATAAATTATTGACACTAATATTTGTTGAAGTTGTGAAATTTTAAATTTGATAAAGAAATAAATATGAATTATATTATAAATTTAAAAATTTCTTGAATAATACTTTCATGTCTGTTATATTATTTTTGTTATTAATATATAAAATTTATTTCAGATACAATTCTTGGTGTTAAAGGTGGTTCTACTTTTAGAAAACAAAGTTCTTACTATGAAAAATTAATAAACATGTAAGTATTTAATTCGAGATATTGTCTTCTCTGTACAATGATTTTAAATCCGGGAAAAGATACAAATATTTGGAATAGGCTATTTTTGATTAGTTGATTTTCGTTTTCTCTTTTATAAAAGAGATTCTATTGCTTAAAATGACTTGACTGGAATTTCTGCTGCTTAATTTCTAGTTTTGGCGACATAATTCTAATAAGCAATTTATTTTGACTACGAATATGAAAAAATTTTAAAAAGTCGTTTATGAAAATTATATCGCCTGAAAATAATAATGCAATTAATTGATGAAACTGAGTGCTTACTTTTATTTATATAAGCCTAGCAGGAGGTTCCCGTTTCTACTCTAAAACTTTGGTAGCCGAACTATACGCAGTCATCAATATAGACATGCATAAGAAAAATCTCAATAGTATGAATACTTTCATCTGTCTATTCAGTAATGTTAATGAAACACAAAGCTTTCTCAAAACAGTGCCCCATTAACAAACGCATGAAAAAACAAGCAGCTATACACTCATACTGATTAATGACAGAAATGCAAAGCTGCCTGCTCCTTAATCATTTACAATTCCAATGTACATGATAAATACATTATCATTATTCAAGTGCCCTACAGTATAAAAACATGATGATCAGGTTCAATGATTAAAATGTCTCCCCAGCTTAGGAACCTGCGTTTCACATCAAGGACAGTATCATTGTTAGAAACAAAGTCATCACTGCCTCATTTCTCTATCAGCACACCATTAAATACATTACCATTGTCTGTGTTACAGACAATAACAGTCATCTTCATGTATGTTTTGTCTACATTTCAGACCCCACATACATTGAGACATCTATAGAAGACATACAACTCATACATCTGAACTCAAACAGAAATAAGCCTATCCAAATTGAAAATGATTTCAATGCCAAGACTGCAACAAGTCATAACCCTACAGATGAGTAGTTAACGAGACTATGGCCCAACACAACCTCACTTATCTTAATACAAGCACCCTTCCCACATATTTCTGTACCAAAAGAAAAAAATGGATCGAGCTAACGTTAGGAAATAGCAAAATCACTCCTAGAATTGACTACTGTTATATCACTGACACATTTTGCCAGTGAAAATAGATATATCTTCATTCAACTGAACACTCTCAGTAATAATAATAATAATAGTTATTCCTACACTCACAGTAACTGTCATTTATTCTCCAACAATAACATTTGGGCTGGCACCTTTAATACAATCACTGTACTCAGGACATATTAGAACCACTAGTCACTGGTATTTCTATTACCTAACCTAATCTAACCTAACCTAATCACTAATTCTTTTATTATTACCTCTTAGCTGAACATAGTAAACACACAATTTACAAATGAACAAATCCCTATCATTAAAGTTACACTTAAAAATCAGTACAGGCAGAAACAAAACGCTTACAAAACTCTTATAAATAAAACAAGGACAAAAACATGGAATGATTTTTGTACCAACACTAGGAATTGCAATCCCTAGTCCAAACAATACTATTTAGTTTGCAATGAAAATGCTAGCTACAAACTTAATCCACTAATCACCTCCTTGATGATTGCTACATGATCAACACAGAAGAAACTATAACATATATTCTCACTAGCTTAAGCATTGTGGATGAACCACAAGAAGATTACAGCACACAGGCAGTCATCAGAAGTTCTGCTATAACTGCCAAACACGGTAAATGACCAAAACTTCACTGCATCGAGGTATTCTAATGCGGTCCATTTGCTCACCTATAACAAAGAACTGCACCTTGACCACATAACGATTAGGACGGTTATATTTATTTTTCAGGCAAATTTTAAAGCGTTTCACTACTCTTTCATAAATGTCGGATCACTGGTCGTTGTCCTACTCAATGAAAAATAATCAGGTTTAAATTGACACGCAAATCATCCAGCAGCTTACAAACAACACAGACTGAGTTGCTTCCTTGAACTCTGGGAAAAGTGTTGGAGACTCTAATTGTTAATAAGATAACATGACATCTATTCAAGCATAGAACATTGCATGAAAATCAGTGTTACTTCTCTAAAACAAAAGCACTCTAGGAATTAAAAATTTGGTTGTTAGTTACATCTAACAAGCTAAACATTATAACTAGTACATTTCTATAATTACTATTCACTTTAGAGGCGCCTTCGATCACGCCTGGTCATCTTTTATTTTCCACAAGTTACATGCTCGTCACTGCCATAAAAATCTCTACAAATTTCTTCAGTCTTATCTTAGTCACAGGATTGCAGGTTTTTATCCATAACATAATCACTTTTATTACTCAGGCTGTTCCTGACCAGTCGTGGATGCCAAAGGTCTCTGGAACAGTCTGTAACTATATTGGGGACCTAAACGATACTTTGTCTCCTGGCTGCCTTCTACAGAGCTATTCAGATGACAATTATTTTAGCTTCACACAGGAACAATTAAAGCTTACAAGACATCTGCGATAATATTTTCAATTCACATTCACAAGTGAAGTATTAAGCATAGGCTGCGAATAAACACCAACAAATTCCAAAGCATGATAGTTGGTAAAAATGCACCCTTTGTCAAAGAATTTACTCTTTGTATTTGTAGAGGTGCAATTCAACTTACTGTCCTTTCTGCTGTACAGACTCGCAGACACGTGGCCGTCAAACTATAAAACCATCAAAACCTGTTATCCGTTCAAAGGATTGACCCCATTCGACATAGAAATTAAATTCATTGTTTGAAAGGAATATCTTGACACCTTAATCTGGCAAGATTGCAGTGACTCAGATGTCGACAAAATAATAGTGAGTAAGATCCTCCCCTTTTAACCTTGATCGATGATATCAAGAAATTCAGCATAAACAAAAATACTTTTTTAAATTACGATTAATACTCCTCCCACCAACTTGCTCTTGACGTTTTTTTTGAAGATCCAGATGATCATCCCATGTTTATAATTTAAACTGACAGTTCCAAAATGGGTAACAAAGTGGGTGCCACTTTTGTAGTTTACTCTCACTTAAACAACGAGCTTCACAACGCTTGCTTTTCTCTAGGTACACACTGCTCAACAGCACATACAATAACTTTTGCTCTTTATATGAGCTTAATCCACATTAGGCATAGCAAGGAAAAAAGACACTACTTACACTATCGAATTTATTTTGACAGAACGAAAGCTTTATACAAGATTGAAAAAATTGACAGCCACTTAAACTCATCAATCCCATATACCCAGTGGTGATATTCGAAATATTTAACAAGGGGTTCGCTAGCAGAAAATTTTTCCCTGACAATCACCGACAAATAAAATTGAAGTTTTGAATAGAAATAAATACAATAACTTTTCTTGCAACCGTATATCTAACAATCAGTGGCGTACTTGGAACGTAACGAGCCATGATGAAGGCAGGTAACGATAATATTTTAGAGCTGTCGACCTTTTTTTTTTTTGTAGGCAGGAATGGCGCTTATGGAAATACACACGTGTCATCATCTCTCGAGATACATTATACTTTTTCTTTCGCTGTCCATAGCCCGACACATGTTCGACAGTCATCTTGTATTATCTCGCGCGCGTGGCATTCTGGGATCTCTCTTATGACTGGATCAAGAACTCTCTTGAATCGATCGCGATTAAACCTCGATTGAAACGGTCGAGAGAGATCGCACCAAGACATACTCCCTGACCTTGCTCACAATCTAGATTGAAATGCTCGGTACGAACTCTAGTTTAGTAGTATTACAGAGTATAATACGCATATTTTAATATATATATTTTTTAAATACAAACCCACTGAGACATGTTCCGTGTGTTTAACAAGGTTCGGGAAACTGAAAATTTTAACAACGGGTTCGGGCGAACCTGTGCGAACCCGCTGAATATCACCACTGCATGTACCACATTCTCTGACATGTAAACAACAACATTAAAATAGATTTTCAATGGGTCCCTGGATATGCAGGGGGTTCTCTGCAAAAAGATCGCTGACTGTCTTGTAAGAGAAGCTACAAAGTCTTCGATCACTACTACTTTCAGTTACATTCGTATTTCGTACATCAACAATCATGTCAAGTAACAAATCTTCATTATCTGGCAGGACAGATGGTACCATGGAACTATTGGTAGGCTCTCCTACACTTTCATCTTTAATGTACTGCGATCTGTCGCCATTTTTACTCTAGTTACACTCTCACTCAGCGTGATTTCTGGTTAGGTTAGGGTTGTCATCTTTAGTCGTTTGGTTAGGTTTGTCCTACGTTATTGTAGAATTGTTAGTAAGTAAGTTAATGTTTAAAAAAATACAAAGAAAAAAATAAGTAATAAAAATTGAAGTCTTGCTCGTTTGTTTTCCTGTCAGTCCGTTCAACTTGTCTAGTTTGGCATTGTGTTCGTTTTCTTTTCGCAAAGCCTGTGTAGCTGTTAAGTAGTATTGTGATTCGATTGCATTCAGTTTTAATAGTGTTAAGTAGATATAAGTTTTCCTACAAACAGCGACTTGGCACTAACTTTACCACTTAGCTATTCGTAACGGCAATCAAATAGTGGTGTTTGCTACAGTCAGATTTTCTTTTAGACCCTTCAGGGGACTACAGTCTTGCAGCCTAAAAACTGCAGGCCAGCATGAAACGTAAAGAGTACAATAGCCATACATACGCCGTTTAAAGGAATCTTACCTTTTTTTACTCTCGATCTCATCTCACTTTTTCCTTACCCCTTTCCCCTATTTTCTTTTCTGCTAGCTAAACACTTAGTGTATGGCCGATGTATTTCATGTATGTACGTATATCGTGCTTTTTGTTAGGAATGAAGTTTTGCTTGTTATTTATATAACACTTTTTAAGAGAAAATATTTATATTAAAACAACCTGATTTCTACTTTGTATGTATTTATTATTTAGTTAATCGGAGTTATTCAGAGCATCATGTTCTTCAAAGGAACATATTTTGTGACAGCGTTTATCTACCTATTTCTGTCTTCCAGATTAAGAAATGACATATACAAACGTTTGACAGTCGAAATTTATGTGTACATTTTTATCAAATTACAGCATTAACATTTTTGAGAATTGCAGCCTAATAAATGTTTATAGTATATTATCGGAATTTTAAAATATTTAAACATTTCATATTAAAATTTCACATATGAAATGCAACATTTTTTAAAATTATTAATTCTTTTAGAACATTTAAGCCAGTACTTGATAGATCAATCAATTTTCTGCTGTCGTTCGACTTCTTCTTTTATTTAACATCAAAAGGAAGAGAATTTAAATCAAACAAGGAAATTATAAGGAAATTTACAAAAGAGGTTCGTAAAATATTTTCGTTTTTCAACAATTAATACACACAAATATTTATTAAATCTCAGTTCTTTTCTAGATAATTTCTGAAAAAATCCGACTACGTGAGAATGAACAAAACACGATCGAAATTAATGGAAATCCGAAATCGCTGTTGGACATTCTCTTGGATGCTAGAGATAAAAATCCAAAACAACTAACCATCGAGAGCATCTGCGAAGAAATCGAATTTTTTCTTGGTGCTGTAAGTAGAACATATATTTCTTATTTGACATTTCGGTACGATATTCATTTCTAAGTTGTTTAATGTTTTACTTTTATTTG